>NC_046155.1:20217364-20459864 GCF_011064425.1 Rattus rattus | reverse complement strand
TCCATTTGAGGTAATGGTCCAGCAAAGTTTAAGTTCCCAAGACCTCCCTTGAAACTGATATCCTAGACATGAACAATAGACAAGTCCCATCTTGGTAGATAAGTCAGGACATTAATATTAGATAAGGCAAGTCCCCGCCATGGTTGAATACCCTAAGCAATGGGAGGAGGATAAGTGTAAAACAGACATGTTCCCAAGGAAATCCCCAATCCCCAAGTCCTGATTGGTGGAATAACTTGGCAGAGATTTTTGTGGATTGGAGGGCTTAAAAACCCTGTAGGACCTTAACTCAGGATCACGATTCAGTTCCTGAATCTGGACCATGACCCTGCTCAACCAGTCCTGATGTGTGTGTTTCAATAAACTTTCCCTGTCTGACTGAAATCAGTGTCCGTTTGTGAAGCAATTTCTGGGCCCAATAGTTATAATAGCAACAAGTGAAAATGTCTTCTATTGCATTTTAAGTCATGAAGAAGGACCCTTTAAAGATTTTTCAGTAGTGTATGTGTCTATGTTTAGGTGTTTTCACATGAGTACAGTGCCTGCAGAAGCCAGAAGACATTATTAGCTGGATTGCCTCGAGGTGGAAATATAGGCAGTTGACAACCACATGATCTGGGTTCTGGGAATTGAATGCTGGTCCTCTGGAAGAAGAGCACACCCTCATAACTGCTGAAGCCATCTCTCCAGCCACCCCTCTCCAAGTTCTTGAAACCAATCTCTCACAGCGTTCATTAACTCACATGTGTTATTTAAAGTAGAGGGTGAATTGTTTGATACTTTCCTTTAATGTTTGGATAGTTTTTCCAAAATACATTTTAATAAAAACATAAATCAGAAGAAGAAGCCTCATTTAAGTGTAACTCTCGGGTCATGAACATTTCGTAGATGTTTTAATGTAATTTCTGATATGGCTATCTTAGAATAAACTTACCTTAAATATCCTACTATTTATATCAACAATCTTTTACTTGCTTATTTGGGTAAATTTCAATATATTTATGTAATATGTAATCACCAAGTAAACATCATGGTAAATTCATCTAATAAACGTTGTTTAACTTGGCCTGTATCATGTAAATTAGGCTGAAAGATATCTTACAGATAGCAAAGTACTACTACATATTTTTACTTGTTACTTAAAACTACAATGCTCTTTAAGGTCTCATTGCTGTATGCTTGGATTCTCCTTTAATAGTTGGTGCTGTTCATCATTGAAGGAAGTCAGAGCAGGAACTTAAACAGAGCAGGAACCTAGAAGCAGGTTTTGTTTTGTGGTTTGATCTGGTTTGTTTTTGATAGTGTTGGCTTGGCACAAGGTAGAGTCACCTTAGAAGAGGGAGTCTCAGTAGAGAAAAGCCTCCACAACATCCAGGTATAGACAACCCTGTAGGACATTTTCTTAATTAGTGATTGATGTGGGAGGGCCCAGCCTATTATGGGTAGGGCTACCCCTTGGCTGGTGGTCCTGGATTCTATAAGAAAGTAGACTGAGCAAGCCAGAAAGCAGTATTCCTTCATAGCCTCTGCATCAGCTCCTGTCTCCAGGTTCCTACACTGTTGAAAGTTTCTGCCCTGACTTCTTCAATGATGAACAGTGATGTGGAAGCATAATTCAAATAAACCTTTCTTCCCCAAGTGGCTTTTGGTTATGGTATTTTGTTACAGCAACAGTAAACCTGACTGAGACAGTTCGAGTAACACAAAATGAGCACGTTTGTAACAAGGTAAATTCAAGGATGGAAACGTAATCTCAGGAATTTTATTCCTGAGGCTGAGACTCTTGTGTGGTTTTTCATGGGTTAATTCCTCAAGTTCCTAAAGTCATGCCGTGGCAGCACTGGACATTGTCTAAGAGCACAAGTCTCAGTCAGGTGGCTCGAGTTCAAATCCCATTTCAGTAACTCTACCCTAAAACCTTGAGATTACTTAAAGCATCTGTTGGCTCAGATATGCTGAGACCACACAGCACCAGGTTCGCAGTTACTGGCATTTCCAATGTGCTGGGAGAAGTTACCTGGAACTTCACCTGGCACTAAACAAAATATTTGTTTCCATTATTAGTATTGGAGTTAACTCCAGTATTTAGGTCTTTTTAAAGTTCTAAGCAGCTCAGGTAGTTATTCAGTACTTCAGGGGTAACCCTACCCACAATGCACTAGGCCCTCCCAATGGAGACCTTGTCCATGAAAAGAAGCCAGAAATGACTAATTTTAGTAGCTTTCCTACTCTCACTGTGGACTCCTCAAAGCTCCAAATTACAAAAGAAGAAGAAGGAAGAGGAGAAGAAGGAGAAGGGGAAAGGGAAGGAGGAGGGGGAGGGGAGGAGGAGGAGGAGGAGGAGGAGGAGAAAGAGAAGGAGAAGAAGAAGAGGAGGAGGAGGAGAAGAAGAGGAGGAGGAGGAAGAGGAGGAGAAGAAGGAAGAGGAAGAGGATGAGGATGAGGAGGAGGAGGAGGAGGAGGAGGAAGAAGTTGTTGTTGCTGTTAATCCCATGTCTTGCTTTTTGCTATGAGTTGCTAATGTAGCTGAGTCCTTCACATCTCTGAACCAATTCTCCCGATGTCAAGTCACACAACTTTTACATCAATTTAGGGTCTGCTACATACTGAAAGCTTAATGCCATATTGCCTATGCTAAAGTCTAGAGAGCCTCACAATTGATCAAATACTTATCATCAATAATAATCAGTAATTATGATCAATAATATGTATCATAATTTCAAACAATTAAATTGAAAGGAAATTTTTATTTTCGTAATGAAATAGCAATATTACCATTAAGGTTATATGATTAATAACCTAAATATTGTCTCAAATGTTGCCAAAGCAAATGTTTTGTTATCAGTAAACAATGCCCTTCAAGCCAATGAATAAGATCTACATTCTATTGGTCTTAGCCTAATATATAATGTGTGAAAACATTTACATTTCACAGACAAAAAATGTTTGATTACATTTATAAGTGTACCTCAATCCAGCAGAATTGTATTATTCTTTTCAAGATGTGTATTTTTTAAAAATGATTTCAACATTATAAAGCTTAATTAGGACATGGGATTACAGTTCTGATTTCTCAGTACAAGCAGCCCAACATGTCAGGTGGTTCTAGGACCTGTGTGAGTGTGGGACCGGTGCTGGAATTCTGACTGGGGTGTGAGGGAAAAGAGAATTGACAGGAATACATACACAAACACAGAGGTCAGGTAGGGTGCACATATTGGGATAGATTGACACCACATATACAGCTGGAACTAGGGGTTTTATCCTACAGTTGAGATTACACTGCTGGTTTCTCAGCACCAGCAACCACATGAGCATGCTCTTACAGGGATGGACATGGAGCTTTACAGTTAAAGAGGGTAAGAGTCCATGAATTTCATGATAGGTGCATGGCAGCAGGCAGGTAGGCAGGGTTCTAGAACAGTAGCTGAAAACTTACATATTGTGACACAGACACTAGTGTGAGAAAGAGCGAATGGCATGGGAGTATGAGGGTCTGTCTTGGCTGTTATCAACTTCCAGTTCCAGGCTAGTGTAATGAAATTCTGTCTCACAATAAAAATAAAAATAAAAAGACACAGAGGCTCTGGTAAACAGGCAGTGTTGGCACATGCTTTTAATCCCAGCATTGAGAGGCTGAGACAGATGGATTTCTGTGAGTTCAAGTCTAGCCAGGGCTACAAAGAGAAACCCTGTCTCCAAAACAACAATAACAACAACAACGGCAGCAGCAGCAGCAACAGCAGCAGCAGCAACAACAACAACAAGGCTTTGGGGACTAGAGGGTTAGGTCAGTGTTGAAGATCCTTTGCTGCCCTTCTATAGGATCCAAGTGTGAATCCCAGCACATTAGGTGGTGCTGTATCCTGTGCCAATGTAGGATGAGTCCTGGAAACCTAACTGGGGTGTAAGAGGTGGAGGATGGACATACACAAAAGCAGAGGTCAGATGGAATTTACATATTCTGGTAGGGTAGCACTAACTATCTCAACAACCTGGAACCTAGGAGTTAATTTTGCACAGCACAGAGGGAGGGGTTAATTAGTGTCACTAAATAATCAGTCTCTGTAAGCAGCAGTTTCAGGCTGGAAACATCTGGCAAAAGGAAATGGCAGTTGCTAGTTTTTGTTCACATTGCCAACTTTTCCATTAGGACCAGATGAAGGTTTTGCCACCCCTCTGAGCCTTACCCTGTGGAAAACTTTACCAAATTCCTGTGTGTCTGAGGCATTGGCCCTTGTATGCTCAGATTTTTCAAAGGCTACATTATTTAGGGTTCATAAATACTTCAACCTCCCTTCTTTCCCACTGACCATAGATATGGGAGAAAGAAGGTTAATAGGAAAAGGGTTTGTGGACTTGTTTAGAAGTAGTTTCTTGGGCAAAATCCACTTTATTTGTGAGGATACCCTTAGTCCAGTCAATAACAAAACTCGAAACACAAATCAGTAGTGGTGACTCACTCCAACAGAAATGGCGGGTCTCCCCCACTGGCACAAGTCAGTGGAAGTGGACAAAATCAGTCAGAATACCAGGAAAAGTTCTTTGGCACGTTTCTTTCTGTGAAATGAAGACCATCAAAGAAGAGTGAAGACCATCAAATGCCAGCAATGGAGAGCATCCTCTCACTGTTTGCCGGTGGAGTTCCATTTATATTCTTTCTCACAAGTGTCTGTTGTTAGCAAAACATCACATGGCCCTCTCACAAGACAGCTTCTAGAAACATCACATGACACAACTGAATTGATAGAAAAACCAGAAATTTCCACCTCAGGTCCTTCATGTGGCCTTGTTCATATCAATATTACATATTATAAAGGGTTTCCTCCATCCCCCCCCCAAAGTGGCTCATCTGCCTGTAACCCTAGCTCTAGAAGGCTCAACATCCTATTTCTGGTCTCTGCTAACACCAGCGTGCACTTGCACACAGATATATACAGACAGAGAGAGGGAGAGGGAGAGGGAGAAGAGGGAGAGGGAAAGGGAGGAAAGGGAGGGGGAGGGGGAGAGGGAGAGGGAGAGGGAGATGCATGAATAAAACTTAAAGCCCTAGAGGCACAGCCAGAGCATGTCAAATACTGAGGCAAATGCTAGCAGGAAACCATTGAACTGAGAACGGGACCCCCGTTGGAGGAGTTAGAGAAAGGATTGAAAGAGCTGAAGGGACTTGCAACCCCATAGGAACAACAATGCCAACCAACCAGAGCTCCCAGGAACTAAACCACTATCCAAACAGTACACATGGACAAATCCATGACTCCTCTGCATAGCAGAAGGTGGCCTTGTTGGGTACCAATGGAAGGAGAAGCCCTCGGTCTGCCAAGACTGGACCCCCCCCCCAGTATAGGGGAATCTTGGGGGACTGGAAACAGAAGTGGTTGAGGAGGGGAACACCCTTATAGAAGAAGGGGAGGGGGATAGGATAGGGGGGTTATGGCCAGGAAACTGGGAAAGGGAATAACATTTGAAATGAAATTAAAAAAAAAAACAATAAAAAATTAAAGCCCATAAAATAGGTTTAAACTGATGAAAATCTGAATTTTATTACTAGTGCCTCAATGTTTTTCTGCTTGTACTTTGGGTTGCTGATAACCTCCTTAGAGCTCGTTTTCCCCTTACAAACTGCTAAAAGCCCTATCTGTTGCCGAGACTTCGCAAAGTTAGAGTGTGATCATGAAATTAAATTGTAGTGAAGACTTATCAATCCCTCCTGTGTCTATCATTTTTATAGTTAGCCATAGATGAGAGAATTTTCAGGGATTTTATTTTTGTCATCTTATACTCCTAGAGCTAAACATCCGTATTTATCAAATTTACTTCTTTTTTTAATTTTTTATTGTAATACTTTTTTAATTTTTTCCATCTTTGTTAAATTGGGTGTTTCTTATTTACATTTCAATTGTTATTACCTTTCTAATTTCCAGGCCAACATCCCCCTAGCCCCTCCCCCTCCCCTTCTCTATCGGTGTTCCCCTCCCCATCCACCTCTCATTACTGCCCTCCGCGCAACAATCATGTTCACTGGGGGTTCAGTCTTGGCAGGACCAAGGCCTTCCCCTTCCACTGGTGCTCTTACTAGGCTATTCATTGCTACCTATGAGGTTGGAGCCCAGGGTCAGTCCATGTATAGTCTTTGGGTAGTGGCTTAGTCCCTGGAAGCTCTGGTTGCTTGGCATTGTTGTTCATATGGGGTCTCGAGCCCCTTCAAGCTCTTTCAGTCCTTTCTCTGATTCCTTCAACGGGGGTCCTGTTCTCAGTTCAGTGGTTTGCTGCTGGCATTCACCTGTGTATTTGCTGTATTCTGGCTGTGTCTCTCAGGAGAGATCTACATCTGGTTCCTGTCGGCCTGCACTTCCTTGCTTCATCCATCTTATTTAGTTTGGTGGCTGTATATGTATGGGCCACATGTGGGGTAGGCTCTGAATGGGCCTTCCTTCAGCCTCTGTTCTAAACTTTGCCTCCCTATTCCCTCCCAAGGGTATTCTTGTTCCCCTTTTAAAGAAGAAGTGAAACATTCTATCAGTATTATATTCTTACCATCTTTATACTTTATCAGTAAAGAAGAAAATTCCCATTTTGAATACTACCCATTTAAAAGAAAACTGAAGGATATTGTCTTTAATTACTTTTCTATTGCCAAGGATATAAGATGCCATGACCAAGAAAACTTATAGAAGAGTTTACTGGGGACTTAAAGTTTCAGAGAGTGAGTCTGTGATGATCATGGTGGGGACCATGACATCAGGCAGGCAGGCATGCACAGCGCTGAAGCTGTAGCTGAGAGTTTACATCCTTAACAGCGAGTAGGAGATGAAGAAAGCTAACTGAGAACAACATAGGCTTTTGAAAGGCACAAGGCCACACCTCCTAGTTTTTCCCTAACCTCCGACCACTAGGGTCTGCCCACTCAAATATATGAGCCTTTGAGGCTGCTCTCATGCAAAACCCATATCCCCCCTTATTTCTTAGCATTATCAAGAAGAATATATATGTGCTTTCTATTTTAGCCTTCAGTTTATTTTCTAAGTTGATCTGAAGTGAATAAAAGTCACACGTTTTGTATCCAGTTATAATTTTTCTTTATTTTTTTGCTGACAATGTAATTCTGTCCCGTAAAAACAACCCCCCCCAAAAAAAACCCACTCTGATTACTGTTGATTCCAAATCTATGCACAAAAGGCACTCCCACCTCTCAGTGTCAGGTCACTTCTACTGAAAAGGACTCAGAGATGTGTACCTGGAAGAGATCAAGTTCTAACCTGAAACCAACCTTGCATGAGAGATGTGGTAATAAGCTCTACCCAGAGGAAGATGAAAACCATAGTTAGTGATTCCATATCATGGTCCAGGATTTCCTGTTTTGCATGATTTTTAGAATCTGTAGCATTCCTTTGCTCATCGGGCTGGGGCTAGCAGGCAACCTCGTTTGCATTGTTCATTCACATCTCTGCTGAGGTGAAAACCTCTCCATGTTTCAGATTTGCAGCCTCCAGTCATGGGTAATAGAATTTTATAGTCACATTTATAGAATTTTATTTCTTGATGCCTTTAGAGATGATGATTATAAAATACTTCGGTTATTATTCATAAAGTCCTCCACAACATCCCTTTGTCTTGTTACTAATAGAGGCGATACTCTGTTTTGAGACTGGTCGTTTCAGTGGTACAAATATATGCCAAATTGCCCATGTTGATAGTTTTTCTGTAAAAATAAAATAAAATAATAATGTGGAAGATCAAAAATGGGAGGGACATTGTTAGTTTCTTTTTCACTAACTGATTTCAAACTGGTATTAACCAGCTTAGTTTGCAATATTTGAGCACTGAGGTTATAAACAAGAAAACCCAAATATCCATAAAAAATAGAACTCTGTGGAATACACATAGACGTCTGTCTTTGTTAATGCAGCATTACTGTAAAGAGACACTATGACCAAGGTAGTTTTCATACAGGAAAACATTTAATTGGGGCTTGCTCACAGTTTCATAGTCTTAGTTCGTTATCGTCACAGAAAAGTGACAGCACACGTGATGCTATAGGAAGAGTTGAGAGCTACATCCTAATCTTCAGGCAGAGAGAAGGGGGGAGAGGGAGGGAGAGAGCTAGAGAGACAGAGAGAAGAGGGAGAGAGAGAGAAAGAGAGAGAGAGAGAGAGAGAGAGAGAGAGAGAGAGAGAGAGAGAGAGAGAGAGACTGAGAGAAAAAACTGGAGTTAGCATTGGCTTTGAAGCCTCAAAGCCCATCCCCAGTGACACACTTCCTCCAACATGGCTATACCTCCTAATCCTTCTCAAGCAGTGTCACTTTCTAGTGTCTAAGCATTCAAATATATGAGCCTAGGGGCCATTCTTATTCAAAGGACCATGATGTCCAACTTAAATATTGACTTTCAAAAATGCATCACTGTCTCCTTCATAGGGTCAGACTGTGCTGGAGAGATGGCTCAGCGGTTAAGAGCACTGACTGCTCTTCCAGAGGTGCTGAGTTCAATTCCCAGCAACCACATGGTGGCTCACAATCATCTGTAATACGATCTGATGCCCTCTTCTGGTGTTTGAAGACAGCTACAGTGTACTCATAAACATTTTAAAAAATCTTAAAAGGAAAAATAAAGAGGAAAGCATGTGTTTATTAGCTACATGGTTTACAGAAATTTTAAATATTCCATGAAAAATTAGATCTAGTCCCTCCTTAGCTCATTTCAGTTAGATTATTTCTAGAAAACTCATCTCTGACTGGAAAGAGGTGCCTTCGTTTTTACTGAATTCTTTTCCAATGAAAATTTTTATATGTAACAAATGATCCAACATTAAAATTTCTCTTCACATATCCTAAACCATTCATCACAGCAGAGCAGGTCAGTCCCACTTGTCCCTCTTTCTCTCTTCTTACACCCAGTATATCTCCCCTGTTCTGTCCTTTCACACTCCTGACCAAGAGAAGCCCCTGCAGGAAGATGGTCCTGAGCTCCTAAATATTGAAAACCTCAGTTTTTCCTTCGCACTCATTACTTACAAGACCAAGGAAATAAAAAAAAAAGAGTTGGTGAATATTTGTCTAACATTTTTCTTGAAGACCTCATATTTAAAAGACTAATATGTTCAAAAGTATTCAAAAAATATAAACAAGGTGGAAAGGTTTCATTATTGTTAGTCGCTTTAGAATATGACTGGTGTTTCCACATTCTTACGAGACACCTGAACTTCATAGGTTAAAAAGCTCTTAGTTTGGAATAAGCTAAAGACTTAGAGATTTCAAACGTCACATTGTGCTCTGGGTTCTAGAGGGGGTATTTGGTGGCTCAGGATTCTCTTTGTGGCTATGTATGCTTGGCTGTAGACAACGCCCCACTCACTTTGACTCACTGCCTGAGAGGAATAAAAGACTTTCTGAGTCATATATGTTATTAACATCCTGACTGAAACTCAGGGACTCAAAATTCAAAGAAAAGCGTAAATGTATACTCTCAGTTTCCTTCCCCTCACATGCCAATGTCCTGTTATTCAGACTGCACACTACGAAGATAGATACGTCCCCTTAAATAATTTAACATTACACAGAACATGCAATCAGATATTAAGATAGTTTTAGAACCCTTAAGATACTCGGAATATGTCATACAGAAATTTCCATGTCTCATAGAGGCTGAGCCCCTGTCATTTATGAATATTTGGGAATATTAAGAAATAAACATATTAATATTATAAACAATAGATTGTATATTATGAAAAACGAGATGCTGAGCCAAGAATTGGGGTAATTTATATGATTTATAACCCAAAAATATTTTAGTTTTGTCTCAAGGGACTATATAGTGGTTTTAAATATAAATGAGGTAGACCGGTCGGCGGAGGAGTTATATGGATCTGGAAAGTGGCTCCTCTACTCTCTTCTTTTGTCTGCTACCCTTGGGTCTGTTTGTTAAAGAATCAAGGTATTTGGGGCTGGGGCAATGGCTCAGTGGTTAAGAGCACTGACTGCTCTTCCAGAGGTTCTGAGTTCAAATCCCAGCAACCACATGGTGGCTCACAACCATCTGTAATGGGATCCGATGCCTGCTTCTGGTGTGTCTGACGACAGCGACAGTGTACTCATGTATATAAAATAAATCTTTAAAAAAAAACGAATCAAGGTATTTAGATGTTTACATACTTTCCTATGTGGCAGAATACACAATTAGGAATATCAACATTTAGATTTTATTTTTTATTTAGTGTGTGTGTGTGTGTGTGTGTGTGTGTGCGTGTGCCTCTGTCTCTCTGTCTCTCTGTCTCTATGTCTCTCTGTCTCTCTCTCTCTCTCTCTCTCTGTGTGTGTGTGTGTGTGTGTGTGTGTGTGTGTGTGTGTGTGTGTGTGTTGTTTGCTCGCGCCATGCAGCTTACTCAAGAAGATGTCTAGAGACAATTTGAGGGAACTGGTTTTCTCCTTCCACAGGGTAGGTTTCTTGGATTAATCTCAGGGAATCAAGATTACCAGGAATAGCCCTTTAAATAAAATCTGGATAACTAAAAATAGTTTATTAACTGTGAAAAAATGGTTACTCAGGCTTACTACGAACATACCTGTTGACCATGAGGGAAAAAGTTCGTGTAGTCATTATAGGAAAGCAGAAGTAAGGATGGGGTCTAGTCTGTTCCTGAGTGGATTAGCTGCAAAATTTAGGGAGCGTTAGTTCAGGAACTCTTATACTCACTCTGTTGTTAGTAAATAATGTCTGGGCTATGCTTTGGACCCAACTCCCAAATCACAGGACTGAATCATACAGCTTTTCCCCTCTCATCCATACATCTATGTGAAAGAGCCCAGTAGCTTTCCAGACAGCTCCCTTTGGGCTTTATAGACCCATTTCTAGGTGTCTTTAACTTTCTTGTTCTTTCTTTTAGAATAGTAGTAGCCACAGCAGTGGAAGAAAAAGCATAGAGGCCTGCTTTTAAGTATTGTATCCCAGTAGAGGGATGTGTCTGTAATCCACAGTCCTTCAGAGAGAGGATTCAATCGTATTGCCCCAAGCTGTTTCAGACTGAGAATGTGGAAAGCAGGTCTAAGGTCTGTTGCTCAGTCCACTCCTTATCTGTATACCTTGTCATCAAGGAGTTTAGACACCATCTTCATCTCCCTCCTCCCCACACAGTAGCTTCCAGACCAAGAACCTTTACATGATGGTTCTACAGACTAACAGGGGCTGGATGCTCACTGGAACACTGAAAGAGTTATGCTTTGCAGAGTTACTAAATCAAATATAGTTAACTAAAATAACCTTTCCCATACTCCTCAGATGAGGTTTCTGAATGTGTTTCACTGTCACAGTTCCCTATGCCATTCAGCAACCATTTATGTAGGATACAATTTTACTACATATTCTGTTTCTATCAATTCCCCAGCTACCACATGGTGGCTCACAACCATCTACAATGGAATCTGGTACACAGATATACAGGCAGATAGAGCACTCATGCATAAAAATAAGTAAATGAATCTTAAAAACAAAATTGGTCATAGAATTAGTATTCATTTCTTGTGTTACACAAGCATGTATGAAAATTCTTAGGAAAGTAAAAGAATGGGCACAATTTGAAGCAATGATATTGAAGAAGTACTAAAAGTATAGAGACCATTTTAAAAATTAATATTAACTTCTAGCTACTGCATTGAAACTATTGAGTTTCAACCCATCCAGCAATTAATCATGGCAAACCCAGTCCATTTTCATCATCATTTTTAATGTCATGACTCATCAGGGTAGCAGGATTTGTTTCTGAGGGCCAATTCCCAGCAGGAGAGCATCCAGGGTAGACTTCCGGTGCCTGTGACTCTGTTGCCAAGCCTTTTAAGGTAATGCATAGCTCCTCCAGAGGTTCACAGAACTTCCTCAAATGCTGGAGACAGCATTTTATGACAAGCAAGGACTGCCAGCAGTAGGCAGATTGAGACATCGCAAAAGCCCACAGCAGCTCCTTGTCAAAAAGGATGGTGTCTAGGATTCTGAGAAGCAGGAGACGCATCCCTCCAGGGGGGCGGCCATCTGAAATGAGGGACTGCCTGCAATAGGCTGGATGGAGACATCTCAGTAGCCAAAAGCAGCTCTTTGTAAAACAAAACAAGCAAACAAACAAACAAACAAACAAACCAAAAAAAAAAAAAAAAAACAGTTGTTCCCATTTCTCCTAACCTTAACCCTGGACAATGGCTGTATATATTTCATTTGTGTTCGTTTCAGTTGGTCTTGGTGTCCATAATTATTCTATTATATACGGCTTTCCTATTTCTCCATCTGCTCTAGTGAATTCTGTGAAACTAGATGTTCCTTGATGTTATGATTCTTAAACAATTGAAAATTGAGGCCTAGAGGCACAGCACAGAGCAGCCCTAATGGCCCAGATGCATGCTGTGTGTTCTCATCTTGGAAACAATCCAATAGCTGCATGATGGTAGTTCCAGATTAATGCTCGATTTGCAAAGAAAGTTTGAGGAAATTATTAAAAAAATGAATTAGAGCCAACATCGGGACCCCAAGGAAGGAAAAAATTATTGAAGTTATGAAATAAGTTTTGCACAACATTTGAGAGTGGTTCCTGGATAAGCAAGTATGGAATACATAAAATCTTACACTAGTAAAACGAAGTCAAAACTCTAAGAAGAGTCATTGGGTTTGCTGTGTAGAAACAGAAAGCTAGCAGAGCTACTGAGTTAAGGGTTAACTTGATTTTTTCTGGCCTTTGCCTGGCAGCTTTGCCCATGTCATTTATCATTAGAGCTTCACAAGGAAATGCAGGAAGCTGACAGTGGTGCTCTGAGTCAAAAGCTAAAGTTTAAGTAATAATAAGTTTGAAGTTATTTTTATTTTGGCCATGAGCCTGGGAATAGGGCAAGCTTGAAACTTTGCAGAACAATTCTAATTCTTAATTCTTTGTGGGATATGGTTATTCTTTTGACTTTGATTTGGCAATGATTATACAATGCCTTTTTTCTACCTGCTTTTGGAGTATCAATAAAAGACTGGGGCAAGAGAAAGGCTGAGGGCATGTGAAATGAATGTGGAGAGAATGTGTGTGTGTGTGTGTGTGTGTGAGAAAGAGAGAGAGAGAGAGAGAGAGAGAGAGAGAGAGAGAGAGAGAGAGAGAGAGAGAGAGAATATGAAGAATGAGTGAAGAGAATGTGAGGTGTGTATGGAGTGTATGTGTGAGAGTGAAAGGGCTACATACAGAGGTGTGCAGAAGTGTGGGCATTTGAGAAGGAAAAGCTCACAGGAAAAAAACAGAATGTGCAGGAGAATGCAGAGTGTCCAGTCTCAAGCGGGAGAGAGAGAGAGAGAGAGAGAGGGGGAGAGGGAGGAGGAAGGAAGGGAAGGGGAAGGAAGAAGAAGAAGAGAAGAGAAGAGAGAAGAGAAGAGAAGAGAAGAGAAGAAAAATTTTAAGCCTTGAAAAAATTGCCTGTCAGTTTGTACCAGAAAGGAGGTCTGTGTTTATTTATTTGTGACTTCCATATATCCCCGCTTCCTTCCAGTTGAGGACTCTTATCCTGTGTCAAGGCTGGATCCCAACACTCAAGCCCCTAATATCTTGTAAATATACATTTTCATTTTTAAAAGGGGAAAATAATTCTTAAATTTGTAACCCTCCTCAGAAGCAGCCGATATAATGAATATTTTCATTTAACTCAATAAATAGGCAAAATTTAAACTTAAACATTAAGTCCTTTGAAAATTAAAATGATAGTACAATAACTGAAGTCATTTCTTTTATGTACTCACATACTTAAATTATGTATAAACAGAGTTACAATTGTAAAATAATATCAAAGCCAATAATACCACATGAAAGAAGAATTTTAATCTCACATTATCCTGCTTTTAGAATGCATAGGTTTTAGGCATTCTGTAGTCATTGAGATATCATAAAAATGACCTAATGCTTCCTTCCCACAGGCAACAGTCATGCACCTTTACTCCTGGTTTGCTAACAGGTCAGGGAGAAGACAGTCTCTGCCTCACATCCCGGAAACAGCGTCTTAGTTTGGTGACTAATCCAAGTTGGCCACAGGTGATAGAGTTAAGAGCTTGTAAGGCCACTATACTTAAATACAGATTTGAATTACGGCATATTTACTTTCTGGAAGCAAATGATTAGCGCATCATTTTTCCCATTTGGAAATTCCTCAACTTAGTAATGTAACCCTCAAGATTTTGATGATGTCAGAGAAGATTTTTATGTCGCCTTCCTTTTTTTAAATGAAAATTACATCAGTAGGCTTTTACCTCACTGCAACAGAACCCAGAGATAATATTGGTGAGTGGAACTTATTTTCATAATTAGTCTCTTTATACTTACTACTGTTGTGAACTTTCTGGTTCTCCATTACACCCATATATATATATATATATATATATATATATATATATATAACTAATATGTTACCTGCATTACAAAATTCAATGGTACTTAATGTTCTTCCATTATCTCACAGTGTTAGGATTTATATTGCTGTGATAAACATAAAAGCAAACCGGGGGAAAGAGTTTATTTAATCTTACAGTTTGTAGTCAATCATCCAGAGAAGTCAAGGTAGTAACTCCAAGCAGGAACTGAAATAGGCCATAGAGTGGTACTTGTCTTTCTCTCCATCTCTTGCTCAGTCTGCTTTTCTATGCAGCCCAGGACCAACTGTTCAGGGACATAACTGCCTACAGTGAGCTGGGACTTCCCATTTCAATCATGAATCAAAAATATAGTCCACAGGCTTTTCCACAGACCAATCTTGTGGAGTCAAGCTCTCAATTGAGGTTCTCTCTTCCAAATGTCTCTAACTTGTGTCAAAACAATATGCAGACCACCTTCAATGCCCATTTATGTCAATAGGACTTATTTATGAAAAATATTAAACTCTGATTTAATTTCATAAATATCTGGTGGCATCAATGCTTTATAGTTAAAATCAAATATATAACCTCCTACCAAAGGAATTTTTGCCATTTTTTATTCCTGAATCAATATGATTAATAAATACACCAAATAGACATGATTATGACTTAAAAAGTATAAACTATGTCCCTCGCATGGTAAGAAATGACATAATCAAAACTGAACAATTAGCGAGGTTTAAAGATGATTTTATTTAGAACTTTATAAGGTAGAGTTTTAGGAAAACAATTTGATATTTTACTGTATCGTAGGAACAGCAACAGCAAAGAGGATAGAGAGACAGTTGATAGAACAGTTATTAAAGACAAGGGAGAAAGTGACTATATGGATTGATCATCAAATGTAGTGAAATTCTAGTAGAATCATTATAACTATAATAAACAATAGAATGAA
Organism: Rattus rattus; assembly: GCF_011064425.1. Classification (NCBI taxonomy): domain Eukaryota; kingdom Metazoa; phylum Chordata; class Mammalia; order Rodentia; family Muridae; genus Rattus; species Rattus rattus. Next base: position 20,444,553 of record NC_046155.1, on the reverse strand, counting down.
ATAGTTGTTTTTCACTGTATCTAGGGTACACAACAGATTGAATTGTTATTTTCTGGAAGTACCATGACCTTGAAGAAATCATGGTAAAAAGCAGTGGCTATCTGTTATCTGTTATCTGTAGAGTAGGTTCTCTGAAGGAGCTTTATATGACTTTGGTTACAACAGTGTCCTGGCACACCTGGAATATCTTGTATTATTGAGTATTGCAAACAGTGCACAATAAGAACAAAGGCTGCAGTGTTGTGTTAAATAATAAAAAAAGGATGCACCATCCCATGCCAGTGCCAGCTAAACACTGGCCCCAGTGGTGGTCTCACTGCCTCCATGGCTAGCCCCTTGCTGTGACCACCAATCGCATGATTAGCTATCACAAATTCCTGTAATCTGGTAAAAATCAAAACTCTAGAGGCTTATCATTTATCAGTCAAATTTATATCAGTAAATTCTCAACACACAAAACACCCAAAGAAAGAACTCAGAGCCAATTAATATTGATATAACTGCCCGCTTAGATTGGACAAACTGGCCTCTAATAATCCATCCCTTATATGATGTTCATAGCTACCTGTGGCTGTTTAAAGCTACATAGACCTGGGCCGTCCTTCTCTTCCTCCATCTTTCTTCTTTCCTTTCTCCCTCCTCTCCCATCTCTCAAAAACTCTGTGCCCACACTCTTTTTCCCCTGTCCAATCACAGACTCTAGCCTTGTCTTTTACCTTGTCTCTCACCTGCTTACAGAGAGCAATCTACATTTCCCCCCTTTTTGGTCCAATTAAATGGCTCTTTTCTCTCAGATATAAAGTGAGCATAACTATTACCATTCTGTAATTTATAAAGTACAAAATACACCTAACACCCAGTTCATCAATGTTGTCATTTAAATAGAATAGTGTTATCTATCCTAACTTAAGAAAGGCTTAAAATTCACATGTTATGTACTGGCTAGCTTGTACACTATCTGAAACTACCCAATTATATTTTCTCAAGGTCTCCATCTGTGCCCACAGCTAAGGCTATCCCACAGTTCTTAGGACCCAAAATCTGTCCACAAAGAGCTGGTCTATCAGGAGTGTTCTCCTTCTGAAGCCCAAAGCCCACAGGTGGAACCCCACATTCTCTCCATTGACTGTCCAAGGAGAGACATGTAGGGAACACAGAGAGTGCAGAAGCTACAGGGTGGCCTAGGACAGGACCCTTACGGTGTACATCTGCACCAAGAGCTAGGGCTGTCCCACAGCTCTCAGACCCAAAACTGCCCTAGCTGGTCTCCCAGAGCCCTCTCAGTTCTAAGATCACAGTCTCAGAGACCCACAGGAAGGACAAGCTTCAGTCAGAGACAGCAAGACCAACTAACCTCAGAGATAACCAGATGGCAAGAGGCAGGCAAAAGAACCTAAGCAACAGAAACCAAGACTACTTGGTATCATCAGAACCCAATTCTCCCACTAGGCAAATACATGAAATTCCAGCACATCAGAAAAGCAACATTTGGATTTAAAATCATATCTCATGATGATGATATAGGACGTTAAGAAGGACAAAAATAACTCCCTTAAAGAAATACAGGAGAACACAGGTAAACAAGTAGAAGCTCATAAAGAGGAAATACAAAAATACTTTAAAGAATTACAAGAAAACACAACCAACCAGGTTAAAAAATTGAACAAAACATCCAGGATCAAAAAATGGAAATAAAAATATAAAAAAATCACAAAGGGAGACAACCCTGGAGATAGAAAACCTAGGAAAGAGATTATGAGGCATAGACATAAGCATCACCAACAGAATACAAGAGATGGAAGAGAGAATCTCAGGGACAGAAGATACCATAGAAAACAATAACACAATAGTCAAAGAAAATGTAAAAAGCTCCTAGCCCAAAACATCCAGGAAATCCAGAACACAATGAGAAGACCAACCTAAGGAAAATAGCTATAGAAGAGAATGAAGATTCCCAACTTAAAGGACCAGTAAAAATCTTCAACAAAATTGTGGAAGAAAACTTTTCTAACCTAAAGAACATATAAGAAGCCTACAAAACTCCAAACAGATTTCACCAGAAAAGTAATTCCTGATGTCACATCATAGTCAAAACAACAAATGCACAAAACAAAGAAAGAATATTCGAAGCAGTAAGGAAAGAAGGTCAAGTAACATATAATGGAAGATCTATTAGAATTACACCGGACTTTTCAACAGAGACTATGAAAGCTAGAAGATCCTGGACAGATGTCATAAGATGCTAAGAGAACACAAATGCCAACCCAGGCTACTATATCCAGCAAAACTCTCAATTAACATAGATGGAGAATCCAAGATATTCCATGAAAAACAAATTATCACAATATCTTTCCACAAATCCAGCCCTACAAAGGACAGTAGATGAAAAATTCCAACACAAGGAGGGAAACTACACCCTAGAAGAAGCAACAAACCCTAAAGAAGATAGCCACAAAAACATAATTCCACCTCTAACAACAAATATAACAGGAAAAAACAATCACTGTTCCTTATTATCTCTTAATATCAATGGACTCGATTCCCCAATAAAACAGCATAGACCAAACAGATTGAATACATAAACAGGACCCAGCATTTTGCTTCATAAAGAAAACACACCAAAGACAACACAACAAAGACAGACACTATCTCAGAGTTAAAGGCTGGGAAAAATATTTCCAAGCAAATGGTCCCAAGAAAGAAGCAGCCATTCTACTATTGAATAAAATTGACTATCAACCAAAAGTTATCAAAAAAGATAAGGAAGGGCACTTCATACTCATCAAAGGAAAAATCCACCAAGATGAAGTCTCAATTCTGAACATCTATGCTTCAAATGCAAGGGCACCTACATGCATAAAAGAAACTTTACTAAAGCTCAAAGCACACATTGAACATCATACAATAATAGTGGGAGACTTCGACACCCCACTCTCATCAATGGGCAGATCATGGAAACAGAAATTAAACAGAGACAGAATGAAACTAACAGAAGTTATGAACCGAATGGGCTGAACCAATATCTATAGAATAGTTAATCCTAAAATAAAAAGAATATAACTTCTCAGCACCTCATGGTACCTTCTCCAAAAAGGATCATAAAATTGACCATAAAACAGGCTTCAATAGATACAAGAAGATGGAAATAATCCCATGCATCCTATCAGATCACTGTGGATTAATGATTGTCTTCAATAACAACAAAAAGAACAGAAAGCCCACATACACATGGAAGCTAAACAACACTCTAATCAATGAAAACTTGGACAAGGAAGAAATAAAAAAAGATATTAAAGACTTCGATTTTAATAAAAATGAGGGCAGAACATACCCAAACTTATGGGCTACAATGAAAGCAGTGCTAAGAGGAAAACTCATAGCTCTGAGCTCCTCCAAAAAGAAACTAGAGAGAGCATACACTAGCAGATTAACAGCATGTCTGAATGTTCTAGAACAAAAAGAAGCAAATATACTCAAGGGGAGTAGACAGCAGGAAATAATCAAACTGATGTCTGAAATCAACCAAGTACAAACAAAGAGAACTATATTAAGAATCAACAAATTGAGGAGCTGGTTCCTTGAGAAAATCAACAAGATAGATAAACCCTTAGCCAGACTAACCAGAGGGCACGGAGACATTATACAAATCAACAAAATCAGAAATGAAAATGGAGACATAACAATAGAAACTGAAGAAATTCCAAAAATCATCAGATCCTATTATAGGAGTCTATTCTCAACAAAACTGGAGAATATGGATGAAATGGATAATTTTCTAAACAGATACCAAGTACCAATGTTAAATCAGGATCAGATAAACCATCTAAATAATCCCAAAACCCCTAGTGAAATAGAGGCAGTCATTAAAAGTCTCCCAACCAAAAGAAGCCCAGGACTAGATGGTTTTAGTACAGAATTCTATCAGACATTCAAAGACAACCTAATGCCGATACTCTTCAAACTATTCCACAAAATAGAAATAGAAAGGACAAATACTACTTAGTTCTATGAAGGCACAGTTATGCTGATACCAAAACTACACATAGACTCAACAAAGAAAGAGAACTTCTGACCAATTTTCCTTATAAATATTTATACAAAAATACCCAATAAAATTATTGCAACTGAATCCAAGAACAGATCAAAATGATCATTCACCATGATCAAGTAGGCTACACCCCAGGGATGCAGGGATATTTCAATATATGGAAATCCATCAATGAAATCCACTGTATAAACAAACTGGAAGAAAAAACCTCATGATCATCTAATTTGATGCTGAAAAGCATTTGACAAAATTCAACACCCCTTCATGATAAAAAGTCTTGGAAAGATCAAGAATTCAAGGCCCATACCTAAACATAGTAAAAGTAATATACAGCAAACCAGTAGCCAACATCAACTTGAAACTTGAAGCAATCCCACAATAATTAAGGACTAGACAAGGCTGCCCCCTCTCTCCCTACCTATTAAATATAGTACTTGAAGTCCTAATCAGAACAATTATACAATAGAAAGAGGTCAAAGGGATACAAATTGGAAAGGAAGAAGTCAAAATATCACTATTTGCAGATTATAAGATAGTATACTTAAATGACCCCACAAGTTCCACCAGAAAACTCCTACAGCTGATAAACAGCTTCAGCAAGGTGTCTGGATAAAAAAATAATTCAAACAAATCAGTAGCCTTCAAATGAAATAGCCACAAATAACATAAAATACCTCTGTGTGACTCTAACCAAGCAAGTAAAGATCTGAATGACAAGAACTTCAGGTCTCTGAAGAAAGAAATCGATGAAGATCTCAGAAGATGAAAAGATTTCCCATGCTCATGGATTGGTACAGTTAATATACTAAAAATGGTCATCTTGCCAAAATCAATCTACAGATTCAATGCAATCCCCATCAAAATCTCAATTCAATACTTCATAGAGTTAGAAAGAGCAATATTCAAATTCATTTAGAATAACACAAACCCAGGATATTGAAAACTCTTCTCAACAATAAAAGAAGTTCTGGGGGAATCACCATCCCTGACCTCAAGCTGTATTACAGAGGAATCGTGATAAAAAACTTCATGATATTGGTACAGAAACAGATAGATAGATCAATAGAATATAATTGAAGACCCAGAAATGAACCCATATACCTATGGTCACTTAATCTTTGATAAAGGAATTAATACTATCCAATGGAAAATAGACATCATTTTCAACAAATGGTGCTTGTTCAACTAGAGGTCAGCATGTAGAAGAATGCAAATTAACACATTCTTATCTCCTTGTAAGAAGCTCAAGTACAAATGGACCAAAGACCTCCACATAAAACAAAATACACTGAAACTAATAGAAGAGAACATGTTGAAGAGCCTCGAACATATTGACACAGGGGAAAATTTCCTGAGCAGAACACCAATGGCTTATGCTCTAGCATCAAAAATTGGATGGTAAATTTGGACCCCATAAAATTGCAAAGCTTCTGTAAGGCACAGAACACTGTCCATAGGCCAAAACAGCAATCAACAAATTGGGAAAAGATCTATACCAATCCTACATCCGATAGAGGGCTATGTCTATAATATATACAAAGAATTCAAGACATTAGACTCCAGAGAATCAAATAATCCGATTAAAAATGGTGTACAGAGCTAAACAAAGAATTCACAACTAAGGAATATCGAATGGCTGAGAAGCACCTAGAGATATGTTTAACATTCTTAGTCATCAGGAAAATGCATATCAAAAAACCCCTAAGTTTCCACATTACACCACTCTAAGATCAAAATCTCAGGTGACAGCAGATCCTGATGAGGATGTGGAGAAAGAGGAACACTCCTCCACTTTTGGTGGGATTGCAACCACTCTGGAAATCAGTCTCGAGGTTCCTCAGAAAATTGGACATAGTACTACCTGAGGACCCAGCTAAACTACTCCTATAAGTGCTCAGTCATATACATATATATCATATCCCTCATAGGTATTCAAGGGAATGAAAAAGTTCTATAAGTCGGAGATAGCTAATAACATAAAGGAAACTATTACTCACACACAAAGAAGATGCAAATATAAATTTAGAGTTACTATGACAACAAGTGCAACATCTATACAAGCTTCATCCAGACAAATCCCAGCACTCAGGTTAAAGCGAAGCTGAAATCCCACAGCTAGACAAGGAGATATTGCTTTTATTAGCTCACGGAAAAGGTAAATCCATTATTTTAAAGATGTGACCTCTGGTATGTCAAAAACATAACAGCAACAAAAACAATAATTTGTGACATGAACTAAAGAAATGATTTCTAAACAAAGGGAAGTTATAAGTTAAGCTTAAGAAATCATTGCTAGTGGGGCAGAGGAGATGGCTTAGTTAGTAAGAAAGAAAGTTAGGTTCTTCAGCAGTGCTAAGCCCTGTGCTGGGAAGGCAGAGGTGGGAACATTCCTGGGAGCCCACTGGCCAGCTTGCTGAGTCAGCTATCTCTAAAATTAGTGAGAGACCCTGCTCCAAAACAGTCAAGTAGAGAGTGATTGAGGAAGGCACACATGACATTAATGTCGTGTCTCCACATATGCATGGGTCAAATGCATACATCACTTGAGTATGGATACACATGTAGACACATGGAGAAAGAATAGTTTCTAAATTTTGGAGTTGATACAAATGATTTTTTTAAAGAAAAATGACTTGATATGATATATGTGCTTTACCATCTTTTCAAGGAATGTCAAGAATGACAGAGAATGGATATTTAGATGATAATAAAGAATTGGACAGACTTTCAGGATATGAGGCTGAGGAAGGAGAATTACTAAGAGTGGAGAGCCATCCTGAGTTCCAAGACAGCCTGAGCTACAGAGTAAAATCTCTCTCAACAAAGCAAATAAACATTTTCTAACTGGACATAATATTAAAATGACCCCTGATGACTCATTGTTATACTTATAGACTATATCTTTCAAAACTCATCAGAGAAGCTTCTGTGTGCTGTATATGGTATAAGGTAGTCAAGTGCAATGAAAAATTAAACAAAACAAAATAAGAATAATATATGTTCTAATTCTCTTCCTAGTTGGTCATGTGTAAAAGCAATCTTGAATTAAGTGTGTGTGTGTGTGTGTGTGTGTGTGTGTGTGTGTGTGTGTGTGTGTGTGTGTAAAGTATTTTCCATTCACCCATTCACTGGATATAAGTGCTTCCTCCAAATAGATTGTTCTCGTGGATAATCCATTCACTCTTTTACACAAATGTTTTCATATAAATCACATTAAAAAGAACTTTGCCTTATTCAGCAATAGTACTAGTGAATTTACATTCATTCTTATGCCTATCAAAACAGCAACAACAAAACCCCAATCAACTGAATTTGTAAATATGTACGCAATGTCTGACTAATTTGGAAAAAGAAAATGTATTTCTATATCCCATTTCTCACTTTCTTTTGTTTTCTAAAATAAAACTCCATAGTCCCATTTCATTTTTTAAATATTAATGACTAACTTACCATTCTGGTGTTTTTCACTAAGCACATAAGGAAGGCATTTGGTACAATAATTTGTGACTTAAGGATCACTAGTAAGTCAATTCTTCTGGTAGGCAATAGATATGTCAGACCATAATCTCAGATAAAGGCAATCATACAGAGGTCTCATAAGCACTGACTAAGAGAAACATTAACTCTATGTTGTATAACAGCATATCATTTCAGTAAGAAGTTACATTCACCATCTTTCCAAACATAACATCATATATAACCAGATGGTATTATTAGCCTTTCATGGAGTCAAAGAAGTCTCGTCATTTATGTGATCAGCCCATTTGTTCCTCCTGCAGTCAATCTTCAGACTTGGATATGAATTTTATGTGTTTGACTATGATTTTAGTTCCTGGTGAGTCCCTATAAGAAATCAGAATTTGGGGCTGGAGAGATGGCTCAGCAGTTAAGGGCACTGGCTGCACTTCCAGAGATCCTGAGTTCAATTCTCAGTTACCAAGAGTAACCACATGGTAGCTCACAGCCATCTATAACGTGATCTGATGCCCTCTTCTGGCATGAAAGTGTATAAATAGATAAAGTACTCATACATAAAAATAAATAATTTTTCTTTTTGAAAAAGGAAATCAGAATCTAATTGACGGACTCTGGCCAGCCTGAGCCTGCTGAGCATGACAGTGCCCAACCTTGCCCTTCTTTCCCATTCCTTCTACCTTACTGAAGGCCGTTGGATTGCATGCCTAAAGCAGGCCCCTAGGGTCTACTCCCTTGCTTACCTACTTCCTCCTCCCATGGCTGGCTGCTAGGATTCAGCTGTTGGGGAACTGAGGTTCAGAAATTGAGAGCCCCCTTTGTCTCACTTGGTTAACATGTCCAATTAGGAAAGAGTACCTTATCCTAGCATGAGATTTCCCCTAGTACCTTGGTAAACTACCATTTTCCTGTGTACTCTATCTTTCTCCTAAATACCCAGAGGCAGACCTTTGTCCCAGTTCTGCCCAAATAACCCTTGTTTCCTTCCCTCTTTCCTTGTCCTCTATCTTTTGTCTTTGTGTCTGATTCCCTGCCTTCTTTCTGTCCCTCTGGAACAAAATAATTCACCTTTGTGCTGAGAACGTGGGATCTTGAGCTGATACTTTTCTTTTCATCAATAATACTAAAGTAAACATCATGCTATCACAGCCACACAAAGCAGAGACACCCATGCAGAGATAGAGGCAGAAATTAGATGCATCTGTAGACAGAAGACTGCAAAAGCCAGCCAAAGGGTAACAAAAATATATTCAGCCCGGAAGGAGAGAACCAGTCAGATCCTTGGTTGGGAACTTCCAGACATAAGAGGTGATTCGTTATGTTTCTGTTCTTTATGTCATCACATTTGTGTCCTTTTTTCTTAATGTTAAAATACCTGGTGAGAGACCCAAGTGAAACAGATCATCTCCACATGGTCCTAGGAAACAATCTTTAGGAAGTGATCACAGAAAGAGATTATTTTGCAGTTTGATAGCAATACAATTCCACTTTTAAAGACAAATAAACTCTTAAATGTCCTTCAATGGACCATAGGGATGACTCAGTGTTTCAAAGCAGTTGTTCTTGCAAAGGACCCAGGTTTGGTTCCCAGATTCACAGAGTCTCATAACTAACTGTCATTCCATTTCCAGGAAATAGGGCACTCTCTTGCTGTTGTAACAAATTAACTTACGGAATGATTTAAGGAAACAAAGAATGAAAGGTTTGTTTTGGCTCAGAGTTTACAGGTCCAACCCATCATGGTGGGGATGTTGTGGTGGTAGGAACTTGAGTGGCCAGTCATATTGCAACCACAGTGAAGAACAGAAACTAATGAATGCTGGTAATCATTTTTCTTTCTCCTTTTTATGCAGTCCAGTAGTTTAGCTATGGCATGATGGGTCTTTCCATTTAACCCATCTAGAAAAACTCTCACAGATACATCCAGAGGCTTATCTCCTGTCTAGTTAACATAACCAGTCACATTGGCTTTATAATGAGGCCCCAAGTATAGTTCAACCAATTTAAGCTTATCCCATACTAGCTTACAAGTAAATGAGACCTTGACTATGGTTATTTTATTGACTTTGACAGTGACTGGGAAGGCAATCCCTAATCTACTCTTCTAACTGCTGACTCGGCTACCTCCACAGGGGTGTACCCTGGATACTTGCTGTTTCACCTGGCCATGTGGTTATCATCCATCTGCCCTGCTAGGGGCTTCCTCTCTCCGTCTTTCCGCCAACTGGTCACTCCAAACACACCTATCTCTAATCCCTCCAGTAATTTGCTGTAGCTAATTTTATTTAACCAATAGTTTTGAACCAAGGAATAAGGTTTGCACAAGGGTGTGGAATTTAGCATTACAATATATAGCAATAGACCAAACTTCAACACCCAAGCCTTTCTGAAATAAGAGATGGATACTGACAGGGCTTGGTTGTTGCTAAATATTGCGTTTTGCAGGAGAAGGAAATTGACACACCAACAAATTTGTCAATAACCAACTGGATGAAGTTGTAAAAGTGAGAGGGCTTCAACACACCATGTAGATATGTCTGTAGTTTTACAGTGAAAAGATAGATTGAACTCCTGATTAAATGGTAGAACTTATTCTAAACATCATACAAGTATACACGAGCTTAATGCGTCTTGTTAGAATGGCGTTTGTTGCTCAGTGAATACAACTATAGGAATGAACCACTAAGGCTGAATGAGAATCATAGGTGTGCATATTTAAGAAGGAGAGCCCACCGCCATTTCCTTACCTACAGGAGGTACTTATTGCATTTGGATAGGAGAATAACCTTCTCTGGCATGTAAGTGTGCCAATGCTCAACTCAGGTGGAACACCTGGAAGATATTTATCCTCTTTAATACCTGATCTCAATCCATCTCCTATCTACCTTTTTGTTCTATAACTAGGACGAAGACTTGTACATCAGAGAAGTACAAAATGGAATTACCTCTCAAAGGAAATTCAAGACATAATTATTTTGTAGCAAAGAGAATCATAAGCGCATGTCCAAGAGTAGATCTTGATCATGTTAGACAGGACTGAGGGTTGAGGAAGGTGAGAGATGAATGTGGTAAGTAAGAATTTGTCAGTAAGGAATCCTCAGCCCATGACTGCAACCTCCCTGGCAAGGGTACAAGGAATAGTTCTAATATTTGATTTGGATGCTTACCATGAGCTTGGGCCTGGAGAAAGGGAAGCCATGCATTAAATTAAGTAGAAATGACAGAAATGCCTTGGCAGAATTTTAAGTAAGAGCTCAAAAGAGCCAGAGAAGCAAACAGCATGCTGGAGTTATTCTGTTATGTAACACCAGCTGAGTTTGTTAACTGGAGGGATTTGAGATCACTCTTACCCCTAAGCTGGCCAGGTCTGCGCTGGGATGGAGAGCGGTATTCTTGAGCATCGGGGGGGGTCAAGGCCCTGCCTACCTACAGTAAATGTGTATAGCAGAGATTTCAGGACACACAATTTGACATATTTCACATTGAACTTACATTTTAAACTTAAACTCAGCACGTATGCTAGATACAGTCTCAACTCTGGAATACTTTAGAATTCTACCACTATGTGAGTGATAATTTGTGTGTTAGATTTCAAGAAAAGATCCTCAGGGGGTCCCCGATTTTGGTTAGTTACCCCTTCTCTACACAATGTTCCACCTTACTTACCTACTGCCCAGGTCTGAGTGGTTGTTTTCATTTATGTCTAAAAAAGTCAGTTTTGCTAAATAGTCCCCTAGACCCTTGCATAATCTCTTATGCCTTGGAATTTGTTAAGGTGTTCGACGTCTAACAAATTATTTGTTAGGATTTTCCATCTATTATTTTAATATTTCTGTTTATTAAGCATGGCATGCCCGTGTGTATCACTGGTAATCAAAATGTAAACATTACAACACTCATACATCAGCTCCTTAATTGGCTGAATCACCTTAAATCCTTGAGATAAGCTTAATTAGATAGGAGATTTACTATGGAATGATAAGCGGGAATGTGTAAACACACATAATAAAGCTAGTTGTTTGCTCTGCAGCCTGAAAATTAAGTTATCAGCATCAGATAAGTAAAAAAGAAAAACCAGCCTGTGCAATAAAATACACTCCTGAAATTTAAGTTCGTGTACAGTAATTTTGTCATCCAGTGTTTTACAATGTCTAACAGAAGCCTGCTGCCCTCAGAGGACACTTCCATGACTCACCACACCAAACTGAGAATGTGATTATATGTTTCATGAGGACATTTATTATCAACATGTCTTAACCCAGCTAGACTTGAAAGACTGTTGAGATCGTGTGCCAGATAACAGAATTTATTGCAGAAGCAAAAATACTGTCGTTCTCATGAGCAAAGATAGACGGAACATGTGTGTGTGTGTGTGTGTGTGTGTGTGTGTGTGTGTGTGTGTGTGTGTGTGTGTGTTCAGAAATGCTCAGGCATGCGCAAATGCCTGTCTGTGTCTCTATACTTACTACACATGTAGAATTTTCAAGAATAGAAACGTGCATGTAAATAATCAAAGTGGATATGCCGTTAGCAAAAAGATGTCTTTAAATGTTTGAATGTTCCAAACAAAAAGTTCATTTGAAGATTGATATCATACCTTCAAAGAAATACTTCTTTCTAGTTCCTTGATTAAAATCAGTCCATCTCCTTCTTGACTGGCCTGACTTCCTGTTTCTTCCGACATTTGCTATTACTCGGAGGTTGGAACAGAGCCACTAAATTTTCCCACTCAAGCATGCTTCCTGGCTTGGTAATGGAGCCCTTATTAAATGTTCAGTACTGCTGTTAAATTTTTTCATCTGCTTTGAAATTCTAGGGTCTAAGAGTAAACCTAGAAAATGGTGCTTCTGCTTCAGGATTATCCTGCTTCTGAAACTCTACTTCCTGTTGTATAATTATTTCTATGGTAACCACACAGGAAGTGCCTTGACTCAGAGGAAATACTCTGGGGCTCTGCAGATGTTCCAGTCACTGGTGTTAATACACCTCACTTACAAAATCCAAGGCTGTTGCCTGTCTTGCCTTCTCCATCCAAGATCTTACACAGTCTTTGCTAATGTTTTTCTGATCCTTTTGTTTTTATTTCAGTCTAGTTTTGTTCCTGATTTATAACCTAGATTGTTTGACCCTCTCTATATCTTCAATATCCATATGTTTGACCAATGGTGAATAAAAATATTTAGAAACAGAAAATTGTATCTGTCCTGAACATGTAAAGAGTTCTTTGTGGCTATTCCCTGAGAAATGTAGCATATAATATTGATTTACATAGCATTTACATTTTATGATACATTGTAACAATACATTGTAACAAAACTAGAGGAAGGTGTGTGTATGTGTTGGGGGATGGTCTATGTCTGCTTGACAAACATATATACAGGATGTGGGATGTTTGATAGTGGTATCTGTAGGGGATCCTAGAGTCTGTCCTTCATAGATACCAAGCATGACTGTAGTCTTCTGTCAACAAAATGTTTTGTATTTTCCAGGTGATTGGTAATAGCTTATAGCAAAATATAGAAATGGAATAAGAAATAATTTACTTGTTTTCTGCTGGTTTATTAATGTGCAGTCTAACCTACTTTCTTGAAGGGACATGCCCTTAAAGGGGAAGTAGATTACATGTCAACCCCTTTTGTCTCTTGGATCATATGACTTTAAAAACACAAAATGAGGTTCAGAGACACCGATGCATGAGGAAACCCTCCCCATATGAATCTCTTTCTCAAATAACTTTATTTTCATTATTCAAAATGCAAAAATGGTAAAAATAAGCATGTATGAATGTGTGTGCTGCACTATGTTGTAACTTTTTGATGAATATTCTTTTTGGTTTATTCTTGCTTTTATCTAATATCTTGAATTAGAGTATAATCTTAAAAAATACAACGTGGTGTAGTGTTTATTGTACTGGACTTTGAGCGATGTTAATTTCTAGCTGAATGGGTTCATTCCTGTCTGTAAAAGAGTAGAAGGGTAGATGAGGCACCCTATTGCTTCAGACTCTGAACAATTCATAAAAACAGTACAGGGTCAATGACCTATGCGTTCCACGATGAGCATTTGTGATTCACTTTGGACCCAGCACAGCGTCTCAAGGTTTTCTTTTCTTAAGATATTCCAGACCGTGGCCAGCAACTACTTTGCTGTTTGAGTTTGTGTGATGCAGATCTGACTCCGCAGACGACTATGGACACGCCCTGATGAGCCAATGGTAACAAGACCCACCTTCTGTACCCAGAAGGTGTTCCGCCTCTTTTCTCACCAAAGCAGACCTTGCTGTCTGTGACACCTGAGGTAGCTGGCTACAGCGCAGCTATGTACTTTCACAGAGTGTACTTTCAGACTGAAACTTCCTACATTTCCACACACGTCCCACTGTATACTCAGAGAGCAGTCACTTCACTGTGACTGGGTGCATACATTGTATCATATGACAGAGTTCCTGAAACATTTCTCTGTTCATAATTGCAACATTGCTAAAATAGAAGCCGGTGACTGCAGCTAAGGAGAGCCACCAATCTACAGCATAATTTCTAAATTTCACCTCATTTGAAAATGATGAATGCAGAGATTTTCTTTTTTCTTGTTTTTCTTTCTCATACTAACTTCTTAAGGAGAAATACCGTGGTACTCATTTTAAAACACAATACCTACAGTTTCAAAGGCAAAATCTATGAAAATTGCCTTTGAAATTATCCATTTTTAATCTAATATTATCCGGGGAACATTGAAAGTTAATTTTATTTCATTTTTAGTAGTTAGCAAGGCCTTAATTTGAAATTCTTAGTACTGCCTTGGTACTAAGTTACTATGTTGCTATTTATCCTTGATATTAAAAAAAAGTCATACCAAAGGATTTTCTAAATTTCTGGAAAATTAAAAAATAGTAATTCTAATCAATATCGGTATTAATTATTTAATATATGTTTCAAGCACAGAGTGTCATGGTGTTTACCTAGGAGTTCATTGTATTTGATTGTGCTTTAAAACATGAGATTTAAGTCAACCATAATCTCTCTCTCTGGATCTCTTAATTCGTGCTTCAGTATCTTTTTGACTGTCTGTTCTGAAGATGAGATAATGGCATTTATATCACATTTGTTCCTAGCAGCAATGATTACTTATTACTGTTTCCTGGGATTCATAAACTAGTTGAACACACACACACACACACACACACACACACACACACACACACCGATTTATGTATATAGTCAGTGAATTTATTTTTCTGAAGAACTCTGAGGAAATTGAAATCAAAGCATTTATGTAGCATTTGTAACATCAACGAATATAGCCAAAAAAAAGTAATGAATGAATATTTTACCAAAGAACTGTATGGTAAAAGGAATGAAACAGCTTCAGAAATTAATTGGAAATGTAAGAAAAGTTCTATTTTTAAAATGACAGAGGTCAAGAGCAATCTCCACAGAGAAGCTTTCCCCAACAGACAAGAGTAGGCATGCTTGGGGTCTATGCATCACTTGTGTTTCTTTCATTGTCAGAACACAGAAAAGAACACGGTGTTGATTTGTCACCATTGCTAATGCTCTGTTTCAGATGACAGGCATGAAAAATCACAGAGAGGTAGAAAAGTTTTCAAAAGAAAAGAAAGAAACCTTGAACATGCTCTGAGTGCCTAACCCAGAAAAGCTGGTTTGTCCAGAACTGTAAAGAAAACTGAGTGCTTTAGAAGTGCACTGCTAAAATTTTCCATACCCTCCTAAAGAGGGGATCAGAGTGCATACTTGTGGTTTCATGACTGTACGAATGGGTTTGTAGGTATAGGAGTGTCCATGCTGTTTCCCAGGTAGCTGGATGTTCATAGTCACTAGCGTCCTTTTACCTGGGCTGGGCCTAGGTTTTTTTGTTTCACACACAGCTCTTTTCAATATAATGTTGTACCTTTGAGTAGCTCAGTTCAGGTTGGCAACATGGTAAAGAATGCTGACCTCAAAGGTAGAACTGGATGCCAGTCAGGACACTAGTAACTGAGTTCAGCTTTGCTTTGAGATGTGCACAGAATTTCTGTTCTATGCCCTGCCATTCCTCATTGTATAATTATGAGAATGAAATAAATGCCTGTTAGAAGCTTTATAAGCAAGAATATGTAAAATAAATTGAGTGCCTCACTTTGGACTGATATGGGAGAGGAATTTTATTTCTTTCACTTCAGTTTAAAAGACATTATACTGACGTGGTTGAGGAGGCTGTCAGCCTCTGTCCTTAGTGTCATTAAAAAGCAGCAGCTCAAAAGACATTTGGTTAAAAGATACATTTCCAAGTGATCAAGGAGGGCCTACACTGCCACAGGGACAGAATTCCTGGCACAAAGACATTTTATTGATACCACCCAATAAGAATGCATTATAAATGCACACATTTTATTTAAAACGAAAATAATGTTAAATATTCCTTGTTTGAGTTCTCTTATAAATATAACAAATTCTTAGTAAATAATTCATATTCTAACAGGTACAATTTTTATATTCTATTTTGTTTGAATATACACCATGTTTAGGCTTACTTCCTTTTTTTATTGGATTTTTTTATTTACATTTCAAATGTTATTCGCTTTCCTGGTTTCACAGACATAAACCCCCATTCCATCCTCCTCATCTTCTTCTATAAGGGTGTTCCCCTCCCAATTCACCCAACCTTACCCCCCCCGGACATTTTCTTGCACTGGGGGAGGGGGTCCAACTTCGGCAGGACCAAGGGCTTTTCCTTCCATTGGTGCCCAACAGGGCCATCCTCTGCTACATATGCAGTTGGAGCCATGGGTCACTCCATGTATAGTCTTTGGGTAGTGGTTTAGTCACTGGAAGCTCTGTTTGGTTGGCATTGTTGTTCTTATCCTTTCTTTAATTCCTCCAACAGGGGTCCAGTTCTCAGTTTAGTGTTTTTTGCTGCTAGTGTTCACCTCTGTATTTGACATGCTCTGGCTGTGTCTCTCAGGAAACAGCTATATCCCGTTCCTGTCAGCATGCACTTCTTAGTTTCACCAATCTTATCTAGTTTTGGTGACTGGATATATATGGGCCACATGTGGGGCAGGCTCTGTATGGCCGTTCCTTCAGTGTCTGATCCAAACTTTAAGACTAACTTTCTTTTTTCTAAAATTTTTATTAGATATAGTTCTTTACTTACATTTCAAATGTTATTCCCTTTCCCGGTTTCCTGTCCATAAGTCCCCATCCCTCCCCTCTACCTCCCCAATTCAGGTATTCCCCCTATACATCCCCCTTACTGCCCCCTATTCCCCTGCACTGGAGGGTCCAACCTTGGCAGGACCAAGGGCTTCCCTTCCACTGGTTCCCCACCAAGGCTATTCTCTGCTACCTATGCAGTCGGAGCCTAGGGTCAGTCCATGTATAGTCTTTGGGTAGTGGTTTAGTCCCTGGAAGCTCTGGTTGGTTGATATTGTTGTTCTTATGGGGTTGCAAGCTCCTTCAACTCTTTCAATCCTTCCTCTAATTCCTCCCAAGGGGGTGCCATTCTCAAGGGAGTTCAGTGATTTGCTGCTAGCATTGACCTCTGTATTGGACAAGCTCTGGATGTGTCTCTCAGGAGAGATCTATATCCGGTCCCTTTCAGCATGCATTTTTTTAGCTTCATCAATCTTATCTAGTTTTGGTGGTTCTTAATCAATTCCTACCTTCTCTTTCTTGGAATTATTATACAGTATTGCTCAGCAGAGTGTTAATAAAGTATCCATGCAAGAGCCAAGGGAAAAAAAAAAGGTTGGGATAGCAATGTCTTGTGATGGAGATTTAATGATGGGCCTACTTCTCTAACATGCCTAAACTGCTTTCAATTAAATATTGATAAACTTCATTTGTGACATATATTTAAAAAAATTTGAGCCATTACTGTCAAAAACTTTAGTCCAGGGTGAATATAATGACATACATATATACATAAACACTCACTTCCACGTGTTCACCTGCTCTACAGCAACACAGAGCCAATTCAGCTTTGTAATGTACGTTACCAAACCTTATTATACAGGATTTATATATCTGTTCTAGAGAAGAGCCGGGGGACTTGTTCACAGCCTGACATTTATGGGAAGAAGCTGTACTGACTTGGCCTTCATGTGCCCTTTGTCGGGAAGTTCATCCTTGCCTGAGGGAACTCAGTATTCGTGAGTACACACCAGAGGGTGAGATCTGCTGAGTTTCTGTCTCAAACCACAAAGAATGCAGCTAGTCAACCAAATGGAAACACTAATACATTATTCCCTTGCCACCTGTCCATCCGGGCACAGTGCCATGTAAAGTTTTGTTTCAGAGTTTCAGAATCATGGGTACAGGAAGATGGTTGCTTAATGGGAGATGGACCCAGAACATTGAAGAAACAAAGAGACGTAATTCAAGTTTCTATGGCACTTGCTCTTCACTCATTTGATTTCAAATAGCTTTTCACCAACCCCAAGTATCTATTCAACCTCCTGTCCAATCCAGGCAGGTATCAACAGTGGTGCCTTTGTCCTTGATATCTTAGTTCTTCACCTGCTCTGCTATCTCCAGTCAGCCTTTTCTTTTAATTATACCCAGACTTATTTATTTTTACTTTTAATGAGCTCATTCTCTACCCCATTTGGTCACAACCAAGGTTGTTGTTTAAATAACATGTCTACAGCAGGTTATTAAACCTGAAAGTCATCCTTCATCTTTGTTATCAGATCACTAATAGTGAGGGATTTAATTTTCAAAGAGAAAAAAAAAAAGAGGGAGAACAATGCTTGAATGCAGATACCAAAACTCCAACGGACTGCACAGATAAATATTTTCTGTGTCTGTTGCTTAATCATGGGATTTAGATTGTATTATGGGACAGCTCAGCATCAGCTCCAAGAGTCATGAAAAGTTTCCTTTCAGGAAATATCTGATTCCCATTAGTGGTGGGTGAACCAGATAGTCCTGTCTGATTATTTATTACTACTGACATCCTGTCAAATGAACTCATTCTAAGAGAAAGAGAAACATGCATTTGTTCATTGTATATTTACTAAGCATTCATCCATTTTTTGCTTATTTTTAGGGATGGTTTCATATTGTTCTTTTAAAGAGACTTACTCCCACATCAACCTTCCAAGTAGCTGTGCTAGTGATTATCTCTCTGTGTGTTACAAGCCCTATCCTTTCTAGAGCCAAACTAAACAGCTGGTTCCAGGTACAAGTCATTATCTTGTTTGGAATTTTATTTTTAATTTTTCAAGCAGGAGATGTGTCACTATGGAATGCAAGAACAGAAATATTGGCTGCCATGTTTTTGGTCTGATAAATACAGAGTAAGAGGGAAATAATGAAACTTCTAACAGCATTCTAATTTCTGGCCTCAAAATAATCTGGGAGCATCTAAACCTTGAGTTATGAAAGATGCCAATTAATGTTTTCAAACGTTTCCCTAAGATTGTGTAATGCAATCGTTTCTTCATATTGCCTGCCGTATGATCCGCTAAAACTGTTACGTTCCAGTTATAATGATGCTCTCATTTTCTCCCAGGAAGTTGCTGTGGTCTCTCTGCTGTCTAAGTTGCAGAGATCGTCCACCTCTCTTGAAACCACTTCTCTACCTTCCTCATTAGTTATTTATTACAACTCAGTTCACAGTGAAAGCTGTGTTGTTGAAACTACTAGTGCTGGATTTAGGTGGCCTATCTTCTAATCCATCTTCTCTATACATCTACAACTGCTCTTCTTGTAGGATATCAGTATTCAACTTGAGTTCTATTTTTGTTCCACATATTGACAATGTCTTGAAGTTTTATGTTTTGAGACAGGGTCTCATTGTGTAACCCTGGCTACCCTAGAACTCACCGTGTGCACTAGGATGATTTCAAAGTGCCAGAGATCCTACTGTCTCTGCCTCCAAGTGCTAAGATTAAGAGTGTGTGCTAATACAGCCCAAGACAGTAGCTCTTTTAAAGATTTTCTTTCCGTAGCCATTTCCTGGACAAGCCAGGACCTCTATACCATGACCACAAAGGACAGGGATGTGGATGCTTACAAAAGCCAATAACCTTATGTTTTAATTTTTCCTTTGAAAACTGAAAATGTAGGCATGAATAGGAATGAATTCTAAACAGATTAAATCTAGTGGGGAAGAAAGACAATAAGAAATAGACTGAAATTCTAGCTAATGATTATGTGTCCAAGATCCAATGAAGTGTCTGCTTTCAAGAACATCTTCCTGTTGATTGGCAAGTTGTCTGAGGAGAATTGGCTTTTTAGCTAACTCTTAAAATAGAAAAAGGGGCTCAGCAATGAAAGAATGAAGTCAGCCAGAGTCCTGCCCTAGTAATCACTCTAAAGTCTCTTAGCTTCTGTACGACTTGCAGACATAAAGAGTGCTGTGTTGCAATAGCTGGAATGAGTGCTGTCATTTACTAAACATGGCAACTTTTTCAGAGTGTTCTCCCTTGGGGAAAATGTGCCTTTTATCTACTCTTCCTTAAGGAGAAACAAGAAATTTGAAAAGTGTGATATATGTGTGTGTGTGTGTGTGTGTGTGTGTGTCTGTGTATGTCTGTGTGTGTGTGTGTCTGTGTGTGTGGTGTTTAAGACTTCACATTTCAGTTCATGTATGTGCAGTTTTGTTTTTATTCATGGTGTTATTTTTCTTTTGGTTGGGTTTAGTCAGAACTATGCAGTCTCCCACAAGTTTGCCTCCTCTGGGCAAATTTTAAAGTTGTGACTCATTAAACTGCAGTTAGACTTCCAAGGTTTGTAGCTCTGTAGAGGAAGATTGTCCACAAAATAGATTCCTCTCTGATTTTTTTTCTCAGAAAGCTTTATTCATATGTGTCCTTTACTATAAAATAACTCTTTGCAACAATGTATTGCGTTTTTCACAAAACTCAGTCTATAGAGTTTTATTTAAAGAATATATCTTATATTACATTGGACTTGGTACTCTCGAACTGCATATAAATGTAACTTAGATGTTTCAGTTTCAAGAAAGTTCAGGAGACCTTGAGATTTAAGAAGTACATGAAACAGTTTTTCTGATCTGAATTTCATTTCCATCTTGCAAATATCAAATGCTGTAAAGAATATTTGCCCAACACATCGTTTCTAATCCCAAGGAATTTTCTGTGTTCCCTTTTTACCCAGTTAAGCCTTTATTCTCTTTACTCTGGGCATTCTCTAAGCAAACCTCCTTGTGTCCACAGCAAATAAGCCCTTGCCCCAGGCAGCTGACTTCTTGTTCACCCAGATGGAAATTAAACTTCAATGTGCATATTGCAAGCACCTGCCACCACCTGTTAAAAATGCAAAACCTGAACCAGGAGGCCGGTAGAGCTTCAGATGGGGAGGAGGGCTCCCTGGGATCCTAAGACTCTTTAATTCTCAGGATTGCCTCCTGTAAACCCGCAAGCTGAATTTGAATTTTCCACTCCTGTTATGACCCTGGAATCACAGGTGGAATTTAGAATTGTTCCTGTTTTCACATTTTGCTTATTTTAAGCCTCTCCAAAAAGATTCCTGTTTATGTATCAGATTTAGGGAAAATGTTAGAATTTGCATGTTTGGCTTCAAGCTTAACGATGATCATATTTATGAAGAGACCATAAGCCCTCCCCTTTCCTATGTTGTATTTCGATGCTCATTTCTGGCAGCCTCAAGCTCTCTCACATTTGTATGAATATATAAGAAAAACATAAACACCTGAGAAGTTAAGATAATTCATTTTCTGGGCTACTTAGTGACACTGATGTAATCTCCAATACTTTTGAGATACTGTGATGACACTCTGAGATTTCCTGAGTTATCTAACTTTTAAAATTAGTCTATGTTTTCTGTCCTCATTTGTTATGTTTTTAAAAAAGATAGTGTTATGTAAAACTTAACTCACCTGCTTTCATAAAACTATAGTGTGTTTGTCTTCAAACGTAAACGTAAAAATGAGTTGCTATAAGGAACTTGTCAAATCTGAGATAGCCATTTTCTAGAAAACATATTCAACGATAAGTGTTTTTTTATGATACCAAAAGGTGGAAAGCAAAGGGTTATTTTTCCATTTGTTCTTTACAAGAACAATGAAATATCTCTTTCCTCTAAATATATGTAAGAAACTCCCTTCAGCAGCAAACAGATCTAGGCCTACACATTTCTGGAGATGCACATCAATGAATATGTTGGGGAATCTGTACCTCTCATTCTGCAAATGTCACAAGGTAAGTGCCTCATAGAGGAAACTTTCTGACCTATTATTGCCTCCTAAAGTGTTACAGAAACATTTATCTTCAACTCCACACAGCCCATAACCTGCAGGGTTTGTTTATTCTCATAGCTGTAAGGAAAGGGTTTCTCTGAGCCATGGTCTTTGGCCGTTGGGTAACTCTCTTCTCCCTGGTCTTTTCTGACATCCCACTCCTCAGTATCTGGTGCTGGCTCGTTTTAACACTCATCCTGACACAACTTGGAATCTCTTGGGAAAGTGAGTATTAATGAAGAATTATTTAGATCAGACTGTCTTGTATATATGTCTGTGGCAGGTTTTCTTGATTATTATTTGATGTCAGAAGACTCAACCCATTGCCGGTGGTTTCTTTCCTTGGTCAAGGGGTTATAACCAATTTAAGTAATAGGTTGGACCCCCAGTGCAGGGGAATGTGGGGGTGGTAAGGGAGGTCGATGGGGGAGGGGTTGGGTATGCGAGCTTATGGACAGGAAATGGGGAAAGGGAGTACCATTTGAAATTTAGTAAAGAAATATATATAATAAAATATATATATATATAATATATATAATAAAAAAAGTTAAAAAAGAAAGAAAGAAATGAAAAATCTGACTGAGAGCAAACAAGCAAGCGTGTGTGTGTTTGCGTTTCTCATTGTACTTGACTGTGGATGGATTGTGATCAAGAGTTTGTGCCACTACGTTAATTTCCCTGCCATCATGGACTGTAACCCGGAATTGTAATATAAAAACTTGCCTAAGTTGCCTTTGGTCAGGATACTTTCTGATAGCCACAGAAGGGAGATGATCATACAGAACACATAAGCTCCTCTTACTTCTCAACCCTTTCTTCTCCTGGTTCTAGGTCTGCCATCTCAGTTGCTAAATTCACAGCCTGTTTTGAAATCTTTGAAAATATGACCACATCGTTCCCGTCCGTTGATGCAAAACATCCATGTCTCATTTCAAAGTGGATACGAAATCTTATTCTGTAATCAACTATGAGTGGCCATGGCCTGGAGAACACTAATTTAGGTCACCCCAATTTCTACGGTTCAATGTGAAAGCAGTTTGATGAAGTTCTTATAGTAATGAGGCAAAGGAAGTTATAAGTCAAGATACTTTTCAAATACATTGATACATGTAGCAGGAGGTTAGTTAACCTTCTCTGTGCTTCCTATGGGTGGGTCCCAAGGGTGCACCTGCCCAAGAGCTTCCTGGATTCTCTAATGAAATAAACACACACACACACACACACACACACACACACACACACACACACACACACACACACACACACACTATGTCTTGACTAGCTTAATGATTGGGCACTTCTAAACTTCCTCTCGGCTAGCAAACACTCCTCTCTGGTATTCCAGAGTTAATTTTTTTTTTTAATCTGTATTTCGTCTCTGCTACCACAGACCCAATTATGGGATTGGCCACTAGGGCCACTGACCTGAATTCTTATATGACTGGTCCATCTATGGCCCTCTCCTAGTAATTATGCTGTTTCTTCTCCTCTCTCTTCCAAGCCCTGGAATCCTACAAGTCCCACCTCTGTCTGTCCTACCCAGCCCTTGGCTGCTGGTATCTTTATTTCCCAATCAGAACCAACTGTGGGCAGGGTCCCTCTGTGTCTTTCATGCAGACACTCCTGTAAGCAGTTTGGGGGACCAAAATTAACATTCGAACACAAGCAGCATTAGGCCAAACCCAATTCAGGTACAAACTTTAGGAAGTCAGGTTAAAGTAAAGCAGGAGACCTCTGCTGTAGGCCTCAGTCTTTACTTACTTAGCCTTTGGCTGGTTAGAAACTAGTGCTCAGTCTGTACATTCTAAATGACTTACCTAATGTTCACGAAGTAGTTAGGTCAGGCACAGAGGAGGGC
Source organism: Rattus rattus (assembly GCF_011064425.1). Lineage (NCBI taxonomy): Eukaryota > Metazoa > Chordata > Mammalia > Rodentia > Muridae > Rattus > Rattus rattus. Next base: position 20,420,947 of record NC_046155.1, on the reverse strand, counting down.
AAGAAATGACTATTAAGAGGGCTCCAAAAATGACCTATGACAATTTGACTCTGGATTTGCAACATTCCAAACTCTCTGAAGTCAGTGACGTCCTAAGCAGCGAATGAGCTTTGCAGAAGGTGGAACTGAAGACTGGTTCGCCCTCAGGTTACTGTTTGAGTCTGCCTGACACTTGCCTTGCTTTCCCAGTATGGCTTTCCTTTTACCACCCATGCCTCGCAACTACCCTAAATCCATGGCTTTAGACAGCTTGCTATTTCAGCTACATCTCGAGTTCTAAGGGAACCTTTAACTAAGTCTTGCTATAAAAATTGAACAGGAAGTCTTGAATGATCACTAGTCTAGAGTTTTTGTTAATTCTATCCCTCTCACTTCTTTTTAAAAATGTGTATTTATTTCTATGTGTATGTTCATGAGCCCAAGTATATGCTTATAATTTCAAGTGCTAGTGCGTGCTAGAAGATTCCAGGTCTCTATAATTTGAAGGACATACTCCTGCCATGGGTTCTGGGAACCAAACTTGGATCGTCTACAAGATGAGCCAGGGAAATTAACAGCTGAGCCCGCTCTCCAGCCCCAAGGCTGCGATCATAACTTTGACCAGTATTTCCTTCGCTACTGCACATTTTAATGATTTTGTTTACTTCATTATTTGAATTTGCATTTCCAACTGTTTATGTTTTGCTCATGTTTGTTCTTTGGTTTGCTATTTTAGTCAGTATCAATTCTTAAGAGATTTTGGGACATTGTTAGTGCATGAAAGACAGTTGGCAGCTCTGACAGAATTTATTAATTTTGTTTATTTGCATATTTCCTCAAGATTCCTTTCTATTCTTCCCACCCCAAAATTATTCTTCTTGATAATATATAATGTTCATATTACATACTTTCATTTCTGCCTTAAATCCATCTAGATTTATATTTTGGTATGGATTAATGTGGCATCCAGTTTATTATAAAAATCACTTTAGATGAAAATATTTCAAATTACTTTTTATCCTTTTAATACATATTATTCCTTAATTTTGGAAGTCCAACTCTTTTTGTAGCATGAACCAGTGGAATTGACCATGTGTCTTATAAAAGAAATGCATAGCCTTTTAAACTGTGAATTTTAAAAAGACTTTTAATTATTACATTGGTAATATATGGCACTAATATATCTTAAAAGTAATACAGCCAATTTAATGTTTTTTCTTTAGTAGACTATAGTTTTTTGAAGAAAAACTATAGGTTTCTAGATAACTTGAGAAGAAAAATACAAAGAATTTGCTCCATTCATTGCCCTGGTCTCACCTCTTGTAGATTTCCTGCATAGATGAGGAACATTTGCGCATTTGTGAACCAGTGTTAGTATCATGAACTGTCAGCCCCACTTTGGTTTGGACACACTTTCCATGTTCTGTGTTTTGCTGAATGTCTGATGTGTATACCTCATCATAGTCTCACACAAAATAATTTTATTACCTCAATAGGAACCTGGCCACTCACACCCTAATATTCCTCTTATCACTTACTATCTGCAGAAGCCATACTGTTGAAATTCTGCATCCTATACTTGTATTTTTTCCATATTGGAGTTCTTCCAATAGAAATATGTACTTAAGATAGCCTAATTTATGTCTTTTCTTGGTTTGAAACAATTATGCCACATGGCCCAGGGCAGCCTCAAACTCAAAGCAACAGTCTTACCTCAGTTAACCAAGTGCTGGGGTCAATATCTAACTTAATATCCATTTTAATTTTGAGGGTACTCAGTCTGAGTATTGCATATTTTATCTCTACGTACAGATTATTTTTTGAAATGTATACTTGTAGACCTGAAAGTAGAAAAGGGACTGTTCGAAGAAGGAAGTGAAATCGCATGAGTGAGAAGTGGGTACAAGAAGACCGTGGGCAGAAAGTTCAAACTTCGCATATGAGTTCATGTCTTAGTGATACTCATCATTTTGTATCATTAATATATGCTAGTTGAAATGTTTTAATTAAATATCTGTTGATCAAACAAATGCTGTCTGCTTTGAGTTTCTGTGTTTGCTCATTTTTAATCAAAGATTCTGACACAAGTAGATTGGAATATTATGGAGAAAAACTTTAAAGGGAACAGATATTAAATATTACAGAAGAATTTATGCAACTTAGGAACTTACAGAATCTATGGAACTTAAGCTACCAAATAAGAAGGTTGGAATTCCACAATTTTGGATTTGAATAACAGTTTTGTTCTTGTAGATCAAAAAGTTGAATTTGGCCTCTTGACCTTAAAACATATCTCATTTTTCTCCCCCCAAATTTATTAGAATGAAATTTATCCTAGCATTGCATATGATGAATTCAAATTGTACATAGTGGAAATATGATAACCCATTCATGCATTAAAGGACACTAAAAGGTTGCAGACTCTAGCCTGGTCCTGGTTGTGAGTGCTAATAACCAAAGCATCGTGGTACTTGTTGGCATCTCCTAAGCTTCCCCGTAGAAGGGAGTTTTTATGTTTCCTGATATTCTTTTTAATTTTTTATATGGAATAGGAAATGTACAGAGATTGAGAGAAAAATTTAGTACATATATGTTAGTTATATTTATTTGGTAGCAATTTGATTTATGTTACTAGGAGAAAAGAAATATAACACTCCCTTAAAATATGAATGAAATGTAAAATGATGTAAAATATCATGAATTAAGGACATCAATAAATTTCAATAGAAATTAAATTATGGGGGTTGGGGATTTAGCTCAGCGGTAGAGCGCTTGCCTAGCGAGCGCAAGGCCCTGGGTTCGGTCCCCAGCTCCGAAAAAAAGAAAGAAAAGAAAAGAAATTAAATTATGTTTATTATTATTATTATTATTATTATTATTATTAAATTATCTTGCTTTATGTCATAAAAATACTAGGTTTCAGAAAAAAATAACTAATAACATTGGAGATAAAAAAACTCCTAAGCCTTATCTTGTTTGAAAATGCTCTCAGTTGCGGGTGATAATTTGTCAGTGAGACTCATGCTCAGGCCTGAGACGCTGGGGTGGTTTTGGCCATCACACACTGAGAATGTGGCCTCTGCTGAGACAACAGTAGAGGAAGGTACATGATCAAGTTGAAATGTACTTAAGAGAACCTTCTTTCCCCATCTGTCCTATAGGCCTGGGGCTATATTACCTCTGTTACCTGGGAAAGTGAGCTTTTACAAGATGAATATACTTTTATTATCCATATCTACATTCAAAACCGGAACCTTAAACCGCAACTTAGTTACCTTAGTCTCAAGAAGAGTAACAGCCAATCTCACTGCTAATGTTAAAGGCGTTATGAGCTTGTGAGCATTGCATAAACCATTCTGAATATACCAGTAACACAATCTACAAGAGAAATTGCTGAAAACGTGAACTGCCAACTCATAAAAAGAATATAGCCAACGTTAAGTGTCAATGACATATGTGGTTATTATGTGTTCCTGGGTCAAAGGGTGCTTGACTTGATTAGTTATTGGAGAAAAACATGACAAATAGTGACAATATCACAACAGCAGAATACCTAATGTAAAATAATGGCTAATAAGTAGCCAGATTTCTCATTTATTACTGTTTGGATGTATAAGCAGTTACAATAGCTTTGGAAATCTCTGTGGTAGTATTGACTAAATTTGAAAGTAAATAGACATAACCTGTTACCTGGAAACAGTGTCAAAGATAGGCATCCAACTGTTTGTAGCAGCACAGTTTATATTAGTTAGAGGTAAATGCTGCCTGTATTCAATGAAGGAAAAGCACGTTAAGCAACTTGGGATTTCCTTGTTGAAGAGAAGCCATGGAGAAATGTTAATTGAAAACAAAATGTGCACACAATTATAATATTCATAACAATCATATGCATACTCTTAGGATTCATAAATATACTGCATGGAAAAGTGATATTAGATGTGTAATTCCTTTATTATATACAATTTTGAATTTTATAAGATATGGCAAAGAACAGAGAAAACTGTAATGAACACTTGTATCCAACAGCAAAACATAGTAAATGTTGCATGGCTTCAGAATGTTTTCGTTTGTTTGTTTTTGTTTTTTAAAGATGACAAATATGTAAATGTGTGGAAAAAGCCATACTCGCACTCTACATCTTTCCTTTTTCTTCTCAGGGTCATCCTGTATCCACAGCTGCCAAGTCTCTTTCTCAATCATACTGTTGATGTATTACTTCAATGATCCCAATTCTGAAATCCAAGTTGTTTTACTTTTAGAATTTTACCTCTGCACTAAGGATGGAACCCAGCCCCTCACAGGACAGGCAAGGGCGTCACCACTGAGCTGTATTGTTGTGAAAGTTCAACTTTTTTAAAGTAATAGCCTACTTTTTTTTTGCCATGTGATCTTTTCAAATGACTTTATATCTTCAAGAATTATTTATATTGTTCATTCTAATTCTAGTTCATTCTAAATTTGCCAATTCTCTCCCCTATTGATGAAAAGTTAAAAATTTTCAACTTTTGAACAAATACAAAAGCTCAGTATAATTCCATTCTTTAGATTTTGTGTTAAGACGAACACAGCTGTAGGTTAGTCCACTTTACTATCTAACTTCACGTCTTGGCTGGTCTTGAACTCACTGTGTAACCGATGATGACCCTGAATTCCTAAACCTTCTGTTTTATTTCTCAAATGCTAAGATTATAGATTTGGGGTTCAATACTTGTAAAAATAACAATTAGTTGGAATAAATTATAGATTTATAACATAGCATTGTAAAACAAAATTTGGCAGGGTAACACAACAGAGGGTGATTTTTATTTCTTTTGTGTTGTTCTATTCTCTTTCGTTATGTTTTGTACTTTTAAAAAAATAAATTTATTTTATGTGTATGAGTGCTCTATCTGCATGTGCACCTGAGTGCCAGAAGAGAGAGCACCACACCCCATTACAGACGGTTGTGAACCATGTAGGTGCTGGGAATTGAACTCAGGACCTCTGGAAGGTCAGTCAGGGCTCTTAACCACTGAGCCACCTATTGGCTCTCAACAGTTTTGCTGTTTGCTTTGTATTTTCCAGCATTTGTCATTCATCATTGTTCATTTGGATCTCGATTTTGAAACGATTTACTCTCTGTGGATCTCAGCCTTCTAGTCCAGTTGTCTTCTCCTGACCCAGCTGTAATGGCAAACTAGATTCTTTTCTGTTTTTTGTTTTCTGGTTTTAAGATGATCAAAGCCTGGCTCATTTTGTTGGGAATTCATTCTTTTATTGAATCCAGATTAGAAAAAGAAGAGAATTTATGAACGGACCTTTTGACAGATTTCTTTTTGAAAATACTCATTCCTCTTCAGATTTGTTTTAAATGAAGTTTTCTTTCTTTAACTTGTTTGCACGCAGCTCAGCTGTGTTCGTTCTTAAGGGAGGTCTGGTAAAGAAAAGGCCCTACCAAGGTCTTAGCTGTACTTGTGACAGGATCTCTCTATTAGGTTAAAAAGTTTTTTTTCTGTTATGTGATGCTAATAAAACTGAGTTATGGGGTTGGGGATTTAGCTCAGTGGTAGAGCACTTGCCTAGCAAGCACAAGGCCCTGGGTTCAGTCCCCAGCTCAGAAAAAACAAACAAACAAACAAAAAAAACCCTGAGTTATAACAATATTAATGATAACTTCACTAATTGATTCTGTGAGGGGTGAGAAGAGGGAGGAATAGGATGAGAAAAACAGAGGGAACTATTTGCCTTGTACTTGACATACTTAGAAGATAAGGGAAACATGTTTGGAATGTCAGTTCCCCAGGCTACTTTATGTCGGAATGTTAGAAATGGAAACAATGATTTTCATTGGCTACAGACAGTGGATGAGAGGAGGCTGTGGTGATTTTGGGGTATGCGTTGTGTTCACTGTGGTTCTATAAGCACCCCATCTTCCAAAGAGAGCTCAACAATAGTCAGGAAGCCCCGCCCTAAAGCCCATCCTCCCCCCCGCCCCACCCCTATGACTTAGTTTCCTTGTCAGACTTTACCTAAGAGGAAATGAAATTAATAAGCTGTGAAAAAGTATCCCATGTGGGCTGCTCTTAAGTCTCCCGTTGCCTTTTCCTCCTATGTTCTGCGTTCTAGCTGTTTGCGAGTAGGTGAGGCTGGTGACTCACTGCCTTCAAGCAGCAGCAGGGCTGGTGAGTCATAGCTTTCAAGCTGGGGTTGTGGTTCACTCCCATGGACGGTTTAACCCGTGCTTGTCTCTTAGGGGGTCAGTGGGAACATCCTTCGTAGGTCGTGATCTTCCTAAATCCTCTCCACAGGACCAGGCAATAACTGTGTCCGGGCAAAAGCTCCAGTACTCTTTCTTCTCAGAGTCCACATGACTAATCTTTCCCACCTTCTACATTTGAGCGTTTCCTGCCTTCACATTATAAAAACTATTTTGGGAAGTATTATTTTTAAACATGACTTTTCCCTTAATTCTACCATAATAAGTGCTGGGTTAAGCTTTGCTCTTAGGAGTTTCCTAATACATCCCAAACTCAAATATATAAAGCATTTGACTTGTCCTATGCCCTAGGGGGGAAAAAGCTAAGCCAGACTATATGTTAATTCCATTTTAAATACACAGATGTTTTTATTTCATAAGGCTTTCAATGTGCATGATTGCTGCAATATTCCTGTTACCAAAGCTAGTATAAATAAAAATAGATAAACGTGGAAATTACTTAGAGTTTCTGTCATTAACATTTCCTTCCTCAGTTGACAACATAAATGCGCTGCTGAGAAGCCATTTTGCATCTGTCAGGATCAATTTCCCATTATGCCAGTCATATTAATTACTAGTCGATTAGTTGATTTTTATTTTTGACATATACATGCAGCATGTATCAAAATTAATTTGTTTTTTTCTTAAGTATTTACATTAAATGGCCATAGTACTTAAAGTCACATTGGCTTCCTTGAAATAAGCATGGAGTATTCAGAATGTGTCATAAATATTTCTAATTTTAAGATAGTATCTCCATTGCTTTCTATTTTTTCTTTTATTTATTTTTGTCCTCTGTCTTCCGTTTTTGTTGTTGTTGTTGTTGTTGTTGTTGCTGTTGTTGTTTGTTTGGTTGGTTGATTTTTTTTTTTTTGAAAGATCCTACACTATAGTTCAAGCTAGACTATTAGCTACTCTGTAACCCAGGGTGACCTTGAAGTCATGGGTAGCCTGCTGTTTTAGCCTTCCCACATCTAAGATTACAGGTATGAGCTATCATTTTTGGTGTATTGATTGATCGATTAATTGATTGATGTGTGTGTGTATGTGTGATTGTGTTTGTGTGTGTGATTGTGTTTGTGTGTGTATGTTTGTGTGTGATTGTGTGTGTGTGTGTGATTGTGCATGTGTGTGTGTGTGGTTGTGTTTGTGTGTATGATTGTGTGTGTGCGTGTGTGTGTCTGTGTGTATATATTTATGGCAGTGTATATATACTTATGCTCCGGCTCAGGTGTCAGGTTGGTTTTTGAGACAGAGTCTTTCACTTAGCTCGGAATTCATCAATTAGACTGAACCAGTGATCAATAAGCCTCAGTGGTCCATCTGTCTCTGTCTCTCCTAATTGGTGACGTATGCCTCAGGACAGGCTTGTAAATTTAGCTTCCGGAGATCAAACTCAGGTCATTATGCTCACATGAAAAGCACCTTCCTGAGAAACTACTATCCAATCATTTGTGGATTTTTATCAACATGAAGTATATAATTGTCTGAAAGCCAGGGGAAGTAAAGAGGGGACAAAGGGACGAAGTATGAAAATGGCTCAGCAGGTAAGAGCACTGGCTGCTTTTCCGGATGGACTCAGTTTCAATTCCCAGCACCCACATGGCAGCTCACAACTGTAACTCTGTTTCCAGGGGATCCGACATCCTCACACAGACATGTGTGTAGACAAAACACCAATGCACATAAAATAAAACAATAGTTATTTTTTAAAAGTACAATGCAAGCAACATCAGAGAAAAGAGCTACAACTATTTTTTGTTTTAAAGATTTTATTAAGAATGAAGTGAATCACACTGACGTTCCCTTCTTTACATCAGATGGGACATTTCTGATGGCACCTGTTGTGTGGTAGGTGCCATCCCCCTAATCCTTACAGCTCACAGGTCCAGGCCATGGCTTATTGTTCCACTCTTCTACCACACTGGGGCTCGATTCATACTCTGCCTATGTGGTTTGAGTCTATTCAAAAATTAAGAAAAGAGGCTCCTCTTTAGTGCCAATGTTTTCATTAAATGTCATTACACTTGCATTTTTAGCATTGATTATTGAAAATGTTGAAGAAAACTGGAGCTTCATGTGTTTCCTGTTCCTTAGTTACCTCAGTTCCAAAGGCTTGTTTGAAAGGCAGGGGCATAGCTGGTGAATTCTAAGAAAAGTACTCATTACATCATCATTTCAAAACCTACAAATAAGTTCTATTTCAATTGTCTATACTTTCTTGGAAATAAGTAGAGCCTTTGTGATGTAGCTTCGCCATATAAAATGATACCGAATCCAGAGTAATTAATTAATCCCTCTAAGTCTTGAAGTAGTAAGCATTAGGGCTGAAATCAATCCCTCCCCTCCCCTCCCCTTTCCCTTTTCTTTGTTAGTTTTGTGGTTAATGTGCTTTTTATTTTATTTTTTGCATTTAATGTGCCTAATTTTATTCTCTTTTGGGGGTTAATGTGCTTATTTTTAAAGGAGTTCCAGTAAATTCCTTAAGATAGGGCAGGGAGCTCAACATAGCTGAAACTCAATTGCACTGTACCATTCCTGGGAGGAATAAAACCTCAAAAGGAAAGGCAGGGGGAAAATCCATGAGTCCTTTTTCTTTCTGTAGCTGAGTTGTTTCCGGGAGTAGTTTTGCAAGACTTGTTTCTCCTTGGTTTTGACCAGGCCTGAGCCAGTTCTTCAAACAAAGACAGCCAGTTACTAACTTTGGTTGCTAGGTGTGGCTTCAGTTCATATCCTATAAAATCAGGAGTCCAGCCCTCCACTTCCAGTCAGAAAGCATCTGAGCAAAGCTTCTCTTCAGTTCCCTGGAAGACAAGGCAATACAAAGGTAAGGCTTAGCTTTGGTTTGACAGAGTTCTGTTTTCTGTAGAAACTACAAAATCGGGTAAGAACTTCTGGCTTGCTTCGCCTGGGGCTTCATAAGGAAGTGCTGTTGAAGGCTGAATTCAACAACAGGATGTATGACTTCGTGCATTTAATATGTCTCAGTAAATCTTGCTGCAAAATTATACTGTGTGTAATTGTAATGTAGATGTTGCAAACTATAAAGTTTTTCCTTTCTTAACTAAGAAATGCGTTCCCTAACTGGCAAGCTTACTGTCCTGGTGTTGAGTTACTAAAGGAGGAAAGAGAAAGGGGGCTCCGGCAAACTTAGAGAGAGGGGTTTCTTTCCTCCTCTTTGGAAAGGCTTTTCAAAGAGCTGTGAGTTCTGTGTGAGTCCAGTGCTGTTGTGGGAGGCATGTGAGGTCTCAGAGAAACCAGAAGTGGAAAATTCTCAAGAACTCTTCAAAATAGAAGGCTTTCGTAGCTAGAAATATTTTTCTTTGTTAAAACTAAATGAATCCCAGCCTCAGCATGATCTCCATGCCCCTTTTAATTAACGTTTTGAATCAATGTTATGTTTACTCATCGTTTAAGATGGCCCGCTTGCTCGACTCATTTAAACAGGGAGTGGCCACATTCCCTCCCTGTAATCTCTGTGTCATAGGCAGGCTTTTCTGGTGAGCGTTTGAAAACCTAAGTGGAAAGCAGATTTTTCCAGGGTGAGGTCAGATAAATCATCCCACGGAATGCCCGAGGGGCCCTACAGAAACTCTTCTCCCTAGTGACATCTTGAGGACACATAAGACAAGGAGATAATTCCTAGGAAAACCAAAAAAACCATAGAAACAGACAAACAAAAAATAATAAACTTAAAGCTGGATCAAATTGCAAAAATGAGAGCAGAGTGACCCCTAACTACACACTCAGCTTATTACAAATGTGCCCTCACGGACGCTTCTCTTAGCTCACATAAAGCTGTTAATGAAACGTTTTATCTTCTGATTTTATGCGTGCCAATTAAAAATGTGCTTCTTCCTGCCATAGATCCCTCAGTTGTTCGAATCCTGAGAAATCAATGCCCGTAATACGGTGCAGGGACCTGGGCTTTGCCAGCTGCAGCTCAGGCCTGCTTCAGCTGATTCGAATGTGGTAAAATGCTGGTTTCCTGATTCTGAAATGGCCTCTTCCTCATTTCAGAAATTCTGCGGTTACCAGAGCCCAGAAAACACACCTACACTTCCTCCATACCTCATATGAGACCACTGCTCTTGAGACTATAGCAACACTCTTAAGGAACCAGCAAAAGTCAGATGCTTGTTAAAATACTTTCTCCATCAAAAACTTCTACAGCGTTGATCTCTGAACACAACATCAGCTGGACAGGCTGACTTAGTGCCCTCTAGATTGTTACACATTTAAAGTCAGAACAACACCAAAAAAAAAAAAAAAAAAAAAAGAAAAGAAAAAAAAAAAAAAGAAATCCTATGGATCTTTAGTGATGAACCATGAACAATTCTCAAAGTCTTTTCCCTCCAAATTTGCACACATTGAGCAGAATAATTAAGCATCCAATCTATCTAACACCTTTTTCCTTTAGGTTATCTCCTCTTTGGACTCAAGGTGAAATGTAAGATAGGTGATTTAGAGGTAGAATGGATCTAAAGACTATTTTACCATTCTCATTTTACAAATTAAAATGGCCTGAAGAAGTTTCTTGTTTTTTTGTGAAGTCAAATTTATGGTTAAAGGAAAACAAAAAGAGAGAAGGCCTACAGCACCATGATTCTTTGGTTTAAAATATTATCATTATGGGTCAGATTTGTTGGTTTAATTTGAGCTGTTTCCCTATGTGCTGTTTGGTTATTTAATAAGGTTTTTTGTTTATTTAGTAATAATTCATAATACTTATGGATATGCAGAATTCCAGGTACTTCATGAGGTAATGCAGATGCCAAGGAAATGGTCCGTGTCTTCTGGGAAGACTGCTGGAGGGTTAGATCCCAACACGAAGACCTAATGCATAATGGCATGAGGCTATCGGATGGGTAGAGACAAGATGCTTTCAAAGGTCCCCCAGTACAGAGCTGAGTAGCAGTGAAAGCATCAGGGAGATGTGATGAAGCCTTAGCTTAGTCTTCATCAAATAGCAGTGAGTCAGGCAAAAGACAGTGGTGTAGATGAGGTCAGAGCATTCCAGGCAACAGAAACTCCCTGTTCAGAAGCCTGAGGCAAAATTTCCAGGAGCCACCTTTGGCTAAATGGCTTTTTGAAGTGATGTCATTGTATATTCTAATTATCTTCTCATGTGTCCATTGAGCAGTCTAATTATCTGCTTCATGTGGGTAGTTGTGGGAAGGGCTTACAAAACACGTATGCAAGGAAGAACTGTACGCAAGGCAAAAACACGGGAAAATAATATCCTCAGGCTGCAGCGAGAACTATGGAGTCTCCATTGGATTCTCTAGTCATAATCTGAATCTCAAGTGATTGAAAATAGTGCTGATCTTGTTCTCATCTCTTTGTTCAATAATTTAAAGACATATACAGTATTTTGCGGTCAGAAAGCATACATTTATATTATGACTACCGACACTAGTTGCAGGATGTCTGAAAAGGACACCACATATAAAATAATGAGGGTGGTGACAAAATTATTTTGTCAATAAAACATGGCTAGTGATTGCTGCTACTCTCATTGTGAAACTGATGGTCCTAGCCTGTAACCAGGAGAAAAGCCACATAGCTGTCGTCTCTGGGGACACTCTGCTGTCTTAATAAGTAAGTTACTCAACAAGATTTTCTTCATTTTGTGCCTTGCAATTAACACAGAAATAATGTTGAAAGCAGGAAGAGTTGGTAAACCAGGAAATTCAGCTGCTTTCCACACAGGTTCTGGAAGTCACTTTCCATGATACTCAGAAAAAAAGCACGAAGATGACTGACATATAAATCCACAAAAAGACTAATTCTTAGATGTTTCCCACTTAATCGACACATAAGGGGAAATTAATAGGTAGTGCCTGCTCACACAGGCAAAAATTGTCAAATAAAGAAAAAGTGTGAAATAGTATCAACTTCCATGTAGGTTATCTTTTAATTAGCTCATTTAGTCCTGGAGATTAACTTGGATTGAAAACTTATTGCTAACTAATTGGAGTATGTGTTGAGATAAAGCAATATTATATTAAAACAAATAAGCTGGAAGAAACAAAATCTTCCATTTAATTAAGTTTGTCTCCGTGAAGAATCTAAGTGCTAAGTAGGGAGAGAAGTTCAGCTATGACTCTGCCTGATTCTGCCGGTGCGGTCTGAACAGTGCTTCACATGTAAGCCGCTCTGTTAATGAAGGTTAATATCTTTGGCACTTAGCAGGCTGTGATAAAATAAATGTTCTTTGGAGCAAAAGACATCCTTTTGCAGTCCTTAAACTTGGCTAAGGGTTAGAAGCTGACTCTCGAAGGCATTTTTTTCTGCTGACATCCATGGGGACTGTTCTGTTCTGTAAGCTTTGCTTTTCTGGACCCTTGTTCTGGCCTGTGCACATAGCAGGCTGGGATGAGGATGCTCAGAATTCTGATGCACGTTCAAAGCCGTCTTCTCTAAAGACACTCTTGTCAAGTACGTTGCTCAACCTACCGCTTCTTGTTCTGTTGCACCATATAATTAACGGAGTCGTATTTCATTAAGCTTTCTCGGTTTTCGGGAAGAAACTTGTGCACTGTGCAGCTATTTTAAATAGCTCTAAAACCGTGAAAGTGCGGGACTTTCATAAACGTCCTAAGATCAGTATGCAGTCGCCATACTCACCTCTGATTTTAGACTCTCCTCCAGCTTGAAGAACGTTTTTTCTGTCTTAACTGAAAACAAGAGTACTGATTTTTTTTTGTTTTTAAAGCAAATGATCAGATCGTTCCTTTTGAAGATTCCATTTTCCTAGGGCTTGGGTGCGGCCATCAAGATAGCGACTCTGACTGCTGAAACTTCGCTAAAAGAGCTGTGAAGCTGTAGGTGTGCCAACTTGGCAGTCAAAATGTGAAATACTGTGTGGCAACAGCAATCATACCAGATTTGACTGTAGCGGGAAGTACAATGCCATGCGTGATTGCCTGTCATGAGTCTACCTAGGGGATAGCTGTGAAGGCATTGGTGTGGGAATGAACACAGTACTTTGGCGAATGCTCTTCACGCAAACGACAGAATAGCAATTTGAGCAAGCTCCATCGTTAGGTGCGGACTGTTTCTGTTTCGAGTATTATTTGCCTCTGGTATTTAATTTTATTACTTGAAAATTAATCATTCTTCTAGCAGAGAGAGAGGCAGAAACACTTTTATCTGGACATGCTAGTAAGGGACAGCTTTACGAATTTTACTCTTCCTAAGTTTGATGGCTACATACCATGAACTGAAATCCCAGAGATTATCTTTCCACCCTCCCTCAAAGGCATTCATCGAGCAATTTCCAGAGGGTGTCAGAGATAAATAAGTGTAGAGGATGAACACCAGCTTCAAAAAAAAAATATGGACCTTGACAAAAGGAATCATCGATGGTATTTTGTGTTGGTGAAGAAAACAGACCAATCGTTAGCATATTTTAAGTTTCAAAAAGATTTTGTCCCACTGAATGCAAACATCACTAGGCTGCAAGCTATGCAGGCAATTTGAGACACCCTTTATGATAGTTGCCAAAAATGTATGCATACTGCAGCACCGCTCAAATGTTTCTTGTTAGAACAGGCAAAACAATGATAAAATAATCCTTTTCTATTTGTGTGTACGCATACAAGAATAATGTTTAAACTGCTCAAATGGGAAGAAATGTGAAGGCAGTTATCTATTCATATAATTTTACACCAAACAATGAAAAAAAAAGAAAGGGAAAAAGAAAGAAAGGAGAAGAAAGGGAAGGAAGTTGCATTTTGCGAGAAAGAAATGCATAGAGTTTTAAGTTGATTCAGTCCTGTAGATGGTTCCAGATTGTTTTACGTCACAGAAGAAAGTATGTTTTCTTTAGACATGCCTTCGGCACAGACCTGGATAGAGCCCACACAGATGCTTGCATGACATACTAAGTGGTCTCGCCTTTGTCCTCACCCTTTCCTGTGATTCTCCAAGGTGTAAAAAAGATGTTTCTCCTAAAATACAAATGGGATCACCCTTCCCATTCACACACAGAATGATGTTACCCTGAGCTGTGGACATACATGTAAATGCCTTGCTGCCACTTCTATAATCATTTCCTCATCTAGCAAACTTTAGGCTGCCTCTTAAATATGACAAACCTTCCCTCTATTTTTTTCTCTGAAGCTTTCTACCAGACTTGTTTTGACTTATTTCAAGAAAGCCTCTCTTGAAGCAGCACTTTAATGGGAAGTTTCCTTAGCCTTTGTGCTTTCAACCAGAAAGCACAGACCAGCTTTAGATTCCCTGAGGCAAAGGAAGACATATCAAAGCTTTTGCATTTTCCTTGCTAAACATCTCTGGGGGGTTTGTAGATTTAGATCAGAGAAGTGGTCAACAGTTCTTCTCCTTAGACCCTATACTTACATGCTATAAGTCTCTGGACCTTAGAAGGCAGTACTAGAATGACCAAGAGAATGGTTCATTTCTGAGTAGAGGCTGTGAGTTTCATTTTAATAGTAACAATAGTCTTTAAAAAATATAAACACTGCACATTTTGTGATGCACCAAAGACAGGATGAATAAGGGGAAGTTTGCTTTCTGTTGTAGTGTCTCAAGTGTAAAGGGAAGTGTTCGTGGGTATTGATTTTATTATATAAAAGTGCCAATTCATTTTCTTTCCAGATACTTTATTAAAAATGTCAATGGTGTCAGAATTCCTCAAGCAGGCCTGCTATATTGAAAAGCAAGAGCAGGAATATGTTGTAAGTAGTCTAAATATTATGAAGTAGTTACCATGTTAAAACAGATAAACACATGAGTGAGTGAATGAATGAATGAATGAAGATTAATTCATGTTTCTTGCACACCATAGCAAGCTGTAAAATCATACAAAGGTGGTCCTGGATCAGCAGTGAGCCCCTACCCTTCCTTCAACCCGTCCTCGGATGTTGCTGCCTTGCACAAAGCTATCATGGTTAAAGGTGAGTATATTTTCATAGAAGAATCTCCTCCTGGACATTTCACAGAAATGTTGAACAGTTATTGGGAAACAAACTGGAGTGATGCAGTCTTACGCTGGGGACATAAAAAAAATTTAGTCAGCTGCAATGGTTCTTACCTACAACATCAGTTCTAGAGAGGCCGAGGCAGGAGGGTTCCATATGCTGTGGAGTTAGACTCTGCCTCCAAAGAGTAAGATGTCCTTCCTTTCAGGACTTAGGAAAGTTTGGAATCTCTGTTGCTATAACAGATGTCCTTACCAGCCTGTTTCTAATAGAAATCAATGCTTAAATGAGCATCGGCGATCACATTGAGGGTTTGAATGTGTATCGGCAGTGCCAGAAACCATTAATTAGCTTTTCGTTTTCCATTCAAATGGATGAGGTGTTGGCTTATGTTCTCCAGTTTGATACATGCTGAGGCACTTGATCATTTTCTCGGCTGATGCAATTCTCTTTCCCAGCTTTGCTATGAATACGCCCTGAGTACCGCCTTGATAACGAATCGCTTTCTGCCAGTTGCTCGTGATTGAGAGAACGGATGTTAAAGCCTTTTAAAATCTTTTATTTCTAGGTGTGGATGAGGCAACCATCATTGACATTCTTACCAAGAGAACCAATGCTCAGCGCCAGCAGATCAAGGCAGCATACCTACAGGAGACTGGGAAGGTAAGGAGAGTGATGAACTCCATGTTCAGTTTGCTCATGTTCGTGTTTCAATGTGCTTCTGAATCACAGTCCCCAGCTCTTTCTATATTAAACACCATTAGCCCATTACCTCAGAAGTGGGAATCACAAGATTTGTCTCCTTTGGTGCAATAGGATCACTTTTTAGCAAATTTACTCAGTTCAAGCATTGGCCATCTTGCCATAAGGCTTTTCAGAGAAGTTTGATGGTGGAGGCAAGCCATCAGTTTAAGCGAAATAGGCATCACAGTTACTATGGAGACACAAAGAATGTGTGCTTATTGTAGTGCTTTTTTTTTTTGCTATGTCACTAAAACTAGAATGAGCTGCTTTATGAAGAAATCTAAATATTTTATGCAACTCCATGTTGGAAGTGAGCTTTATATCTCTCGTGGGACCATAGATAGTTTGTTTTTAACTGGGTGCAATTTAAAAAAAAAATGGAAGTGAGATGTGTCATAAGGTACAAGACTGTTAGGAACTCACGATTCTTTGGTTTTTCCAGCCCCTGGATGAAACCTTGAAAAAAGCCCTTACAGGCCACCTGGAGGAGGTTGTTTTGGCTATGCTCAAGACCCCAGCTCAGTTTGATGCAGATGAACTCCGTGCTGCCATGAAGGTAAAGTTTTCTCACCAACCCCATCTCCAGGCTCCGGCAGTTTTTAAGATGATTTATTTGAACGGATGTTTTACTTGACTGTATCCATGTCTATATATCACCCGTGTGCCTGGCACTCTTGGTCAGAAGAGGGCATTTGATCCTCTAGTGTTTAGAGTTATGGGTGGTTGTGAGCCATTATGTGGATGAGAGGGATTGAATCAGGGTCCTCTGCATGAATAAGTGCTTTTAACAGCTGAGCCTTTCTACCAACCCCCTAAATTATTCTTTTCGTGAAAAACAACTTTCCTAAAAAAAATTGTGCAGCACAGATCTGAATGTTACTATGACTGAGGCTTCATTATCTGCTTCAAGATCAGTCAGAATTCAATGACCGAGCAACTTAATCATTTAATGAATCAATCAGTAGATACATGAAAAAAAATAACTATTGGAACTAACGTTTTTTATGCTTTTACAATGCATAAATCAAATGTATGTCTTTTTTCCTTTCATCCTAAATACTGAACATAAACCTATTTTGCTTAAGAAAGACTTTATAAGTTTTTAAAAATACAGACAAATTTCTCCAAATGACAAATTACAGCAAACTGTGTGGACAAAATGAATTGAGTATAAAAAAAAACTTTAAATGTATTTCTTTTCTTTTCTTTAATTTCAGGGACTTGGAACAGATGAGGACACTCTCATTGAGATTTTGACAACAAGATCTAACCAGCAAATCAGAGAGATTAATAGAGTCTACAGAGAAGGTCAGGCCCAGTGTTTGAGTGCCTGGGTTGGACAGGAAATCAGATAGATATACATTTTGAAAGTCAGCTATGGGTGGTGATTGTGTATGATTTAGAAAAAGTCTACATTCTAAAATGGTCCCTTCCAGCTCTGTGCAATTATCCCTGGAGTGCAGGGTGTGGTGGCAGTGAGAGAACATGTGCCCCAACCCAACCCACCTACAACTTGCACCTTAACAGAAAATGTCTTCCAGAGCCAATTAGCACAAATGGCTATAAAGAGAATTGAATTCAGAACATTATTGGACTTACATAGCTTTCTAAAAAATCTCTACTGTTCTGAACTACCCAGAGTCTTTTATTTTGAAAAGGCTGAATAATTAGAATAAACACTTCTGATCAGGACACTTTCTGATCATCTTTTTAATCCATTGTGGGAGATTGTTTTTAAATAGTTATATCTCCCAGTTGCTGGGAATTGAACTCAGGACTTATAGGTGAGCAGTCAGTGCTCTTAACCACTGAGCCATCTCTCCAGCCCCTTTGTGAGGCTTTTAGTCAATGATTCATTCTTCACTGAGCATTGTGGAGCTCCTCTGGTTTCTGGTGATTTTCATGTTCCTCTGAGCTGGTGGCAGTTTTTGTTTTGTTAAACTGATGTGTGGCTTTGTAAAGAATCTTTCTACTTGATTCTCTTACCAGATCATGCATGAGGCAGCATTTTGCACACTGCTCTCAATTTAGCACATGAGTCAGAGGAAGAAAGTTTTCAACCCCATTTTCTGCAGTTCTTACCGGAGAACTGATGCTTGCCTTATAGCCATTTGTCAGTAATAATTCAAGAGTCCAGTCCTTAATCTGTTTGATGAAACAAACTTTATAAAGGTAGATATTCACATTTCCACATGATCCTAAAGACTTAACAGCTTAAGGCACCGTATCTATTTCATTATAAATTCAGGCAGTTTTTTCATTAAAGCAGTACATTTGATAAGTAAATGGATGTGTATAGAAGTGAGTTTTAAATAGCTTCCTATATACATGCCATTGAAACATGTAACATACATATCAAATGTCAATAAGTAGCCAGTGTTCCGGCAAGTACTGACCCCTTTTCCTTTTAAATGTTGCTCTATTCATTCTAGCAATTAAATTGTGACATAGTATGTTTCAAAATGATTTGGTAATGTGTGTTTAGCAATTCCTTCTTGTTAGAAACTATGTGTGACTGAATTTTCATACACAGTATTGCTCAGCTTTTGTTTATTGATCTGTAGACAAGTATTTTATAGTCTTAACATTTCAGTTGCTCTCATTTTTCCATTCTCATAAAACACGTGTAACATGATTTACATGTGATATGAATAGAGTCACCAGAAATACATAACACGAGTCATTCAACCTTGAAACCAATAAACTGGGACAACTATGTAAGGTATTAGTTGTTATTTGCATCATTATTTTTAAAGAATTGATTACAAAAGTTATTTTTCTTTCTTCCTAGAGCTGAAAAGAGATCTGGCCAAAGACATCACTTCAGACACATCTGGAGACTTTCGTAATGCCTTGCTTGCTCTCGCCAAGGTATAGCTTAATTGCTCTGGAAATGTCTTTACTTAGAGTTGTTAGAGTTGGGATCATTTTCTAGGAATGAGAAACTCTTTCTTAAAATTTAATACTGCTTAATTGACAAACCATACTTGTATGTGTTTGAGGGAACAGTGTGATATTTTGATATATATGCTGTACAATTAATGGCATAAAATAATGTTTCTGTATTCTAACTTCCTACCACTTTTTTAGTTGAGACATTTAAAGTTTATCTTCTGGTCACTTAAAAACATCGACTACGATACAGATGACATTTCCCTTACTGTTTAGTAACGCCCCAGTGTGCTCCTGTTTATTAGAGACCATGCCCTTTCCTTAGTATCCTCCAGACCTGTGTTCCCCACCCTATTATCTCTGTCCATCACCAATGTACTGTATGCTTCTGTGGGTTTGGGTGTTTTAAGAAGCATGTCTAAGTGAGCTCACACGAACTTGCTCTGCTATGTGTTCCTCAGTGCAACATTACTGGAGAGGATAGACACTTTTTTCACTCGTTTTCTTCCAAGGTTATTGTCTGATTTTAAGAGAATCAAGCGTATCATGTGATTACATCCTACAGGAAAGTCTTACAATATATCGGTGTATTTTTTTCAGGGTGATCGCTGTGAGGATATGAGTGTGAATCAAGATCTGGCTGATACAGATGCCAGGGTAAGTAAGGACGTTCCTACCTTCTTACTCTTTATGTGGAAGCAGATCTCGGGTCCTCTGAGAAGCCAATGGCTCCATACTTTTCATTTAATTAGACACAGATTCATGTAGCCCAGGGATAGAAAATACAGTCTTTTTGCTTCCAATTGATCTTATTATTCAGAAAACCAACGATGACTTAAATAACATTTGTTTTTCCCAATAACTGTTGTGTTGAAAACACTCCAAGTTTTTACATTAGAGTGTAAGAACATAACTATATATAAAAACATAACTATATGTAAGCCCAACCTCTTGGTGGGCAGTGTAATTTAAAACCTTCTTTCCTCCTCCCTCAGTTGTTGGGACTAAAATCAATCATTGTTATGCTCAGCTCGGAAAGGGAATTATTGCTGAGTAAAGTGAAACCAAGAAACACATTGAACATTTTGTTTTAACAGAAACTGTGCAAACATATAAAAACTAATGATGCGTAATTGCCTGTAATAAAATTACTTTTATTTATATTTGTAAATATCTTTCAATTTCCAGAAATTTCCTTTATACTTATTTACAGAGACTACATGGTTAGTATGACTCAGGATTGTGATAGGAATTAATATTTTAGACTTTGTAGAACATACTTGTAACAAAAATGACAAGGATCATTACTTTTCTTTACAAAGGAGAATAATTGTATTTAAATTATTTTCTAAGACTGTACAGCTTTCAAATTTCAGAGTTGAAATTTCAGTACAAAAATCATAGTATCAATATGAAATATCTTCCGGAGCAAATAAATGTGTAGATAGAGAGGGGAAATGCAAGACCCAGGCAGCAGTTGGATTTTTGATTTATTTATACTACTTGCTAATAATTTCTTTGAGTAATAGAGAATAGAAAAAAAACAAGTCTGTTTTAAGAATCCCTTGAGTTGCCTTATACAGAGAAGAATTTTAAAACAATTAACTAAGCAAAAAGATATTCTGAAAACATAGCCTCAGTTTT
Organism: Rattus rattus; assembly: GCF_011064425.1. Lineage (NCBI taxonomy): Eukaryota > Metazoa > Chordata > Mammalia > Rodentia > Muridae > Rattus > Rattus rattus. Next base: position 20,400,505 of record NC_046155.1, on the reverse strand, counting down.
TCATGTTTATAAAACACCTTGAGAGATACTACTCATTTTATTGCCCTGTCCTCACTTTCAAGAAAGGCCAACTCTGCCTAGTCTGATTGTACCGAGTACAGAGTAATTGCCTATATGGCCTTTGTTAAATGTAACACTTTTATGTGTATGTCCTTCAGTGCATAGTTACTTATCCATTTCTTAACAGGCTTTGTATGAAGCTGGAGAAAGGAGAAAGGGGACAGACGTGAATGTGTTCAATACAATTTTGACCACAAGAAGCTATCCTCATCTTCGGAAAGGTAACAAGAAATTAGTTTTTATGGATTGTGTTTAGAGAAGATCACATGGTGTTTATGGAGGACAAGTGAGAGGGAAGAAAGAAAGGGTATTTCCCTATCAAATGGCTTTAGTGATGCTGCCCACTTATTGCTGTATGCCTGTTGGTCAGCTTTGATATGCTAACCATTCACACCACTGAGAGCTTACTTTCCCGTTTTGGAGTGGGGAACATAACTTATTTTCACTGTTTCTATTCATCCAAAGTTTTGGAATAGTATGGCAAGGTATATAAGTAAAAGAATGACATATGAGATAATACTAATACTAATAAGAAGGAAAAGGAGAAGTAGGAAAAGGAGAAGGAGAAGGAGAAGAAGAAGGAGGAGGAGGAGGAGGGAAGGAAGGAAGGAAAGAAAGAAAGAAAGAAAGAAAGAAAGAAAGAGAGAAAGAAAGAAAGAAAGAAAGACAGACACCCAGAGGATCTAAATGAAGGGAAGAATGTGTAGTTGGTCCAGAAACAAGAGAGAGCAAAAAATCTCCAAATTCCCAATGATTCAGAGCTAAGACATAGTCTCTGAATCTTTTGGGAAGGCAGAGTGTAAGAACAGCAATGCAAAGTTCATTATTGTATTCCAACACGTGAGTTCAGTGTACCCAAAGGACCCTTGAGTCGGTTAGCCTGATTTTGCTAAAGTCTACTAGTAGACAGGATGCTTTGCACAAATCTTAACTTCAGTCTCCCATTCAGTGTTTCAGAATTATAGAAAGTACAGTCAACATGACATGAACAAAGCCCTGGATCTGGAACTGAAGGGTGACATTGAGAAGTGCCTCACAACCATTGGTATGTAGCACAGGCGAAGCTTCAAACCTGAACTGATGCACTTGCATTTCACTGCTGCTCTATAAAAAATAATATCAGAAAAGAATTCCTGAGATGATACATCTCTGCCTCTATGTTCACTGCGAGGCAATATGTAAGTCTGATGATGAAATAATAAACTGGAAGGCTTTGCCTTTCTTTCTTTCTTTCTTTCTTTCTTTCTTTCTTTCTTTCTTTCTTTCTTTCTTTCTTTCTTTGAGGCAGGGATTCTTTATGTAACAGTCCTGTCTGTTCTGTAACTGTAACTCACTCTGTAGACAAGTTGGCCTTGAGCTGACAAGGATCCTCCTGCCTTTGCTTCCCAAGTGTCTGGATTAAAGCTTTACTCTACCCTGCTTGGCTTAAGAAAGTCTTTTTAATGAAACAGATGTTCTTTAAGATATGGATACACAGAATACATTTTGAACCCCTGTTTATTTTGAACCCCCTGTGAGCAGGACACACCTCTTGGGTCACTATGGATGGTCACCAAGAGAAACAGATTGAATTTCTTGTGTAATCACTTGTATAGTCTTGAGCAAGTCCTGGACACACTAATTTAGTAGGTGTCGGTTAATTTCTAAAAATATGAATCTTTTACATGTCTCCCAGAGACATACACAGCTTAGGTGGGCCATGGTTGTGAATTTCTAAGAAGCTAAGAAGCCTGACCTTTATACTGGTTTCCCCATGCCCACAGAGAGGAGAGTATATTCAGGGTAGAGTCTCTACTGAATATTGACTAGAAAAAGAATGGTGAAAACCACTTTGGGGAAAGTGACTCTGTCTTCTAATAAACTAAACATCCTACATTAGGCAGAGGGACAGAACTCATTTTACAAAATTATTTTCTAGTCTTTAAATATGTATGTTGATTTTGTGATGAATATTTCAACTGAAATTTGCATCTCTTACAGTGAAGTGTGCCACCAGCACTCCAGCTTTCTTTGCTGAGAAACTGTATGAAGCCATGAAGGTACTGCTCTGCTTAGAGACTTTATTTAAAGGAGAAATCACCTGCAAATAGAAGAGCAGAGAGCTTTTTGCTTGAAAATTGCATTACATATATTTCCTTTGCAGAAAATTACTGTTTTATTCAATTTTGAAGGGAAGCACGCTACTGCGTTAGAATAAGCTTGTTGGATTCGGTGCACTTTTAGAAAAGGTATATGTAAATATGATTATGAGGTGAGCTAGCAAGAAGTTTATAGGTGATTTACAATTTACTTAACACCCAAATCACCAAGAGAAGAGTGGTACAATTCCCTTTTTACGTGTGATTTTTAATAACCCACATCGACCGAGGTTAGAGAAGTCTAAGGTGGTATTGAGATGCATCTGAGATACTCGGACCATTTCATTTTTACATCATCAAGCAAGGAGGTTGCCGTAAAGGAGATTGCCCCAGCACTTGTATTCTGTAATGTGAAGATAGGAGTTATGACAAGCTCTTCCCTTTGTAACCCATGTATATGGGAGCCTTAAGAGACAGAGATAGCCATGGAAAGAGCTAACAACTTGACCAATTGAGGAGCTCTGTGAAATGATATGCATGTTTCTCATTTTTATCAATTCAGGCAGACACAATCAATATACTTGAATATTAATGAATTTTCCCTCTGTCCCCCATGCTAACTGTTTTCTTTTCTGTGTAATATTAATATAAGTAATGGCAAATGTCTGGGTAAGAAATAAGGAGATATGCGCCAAGTTTCAGAAGTCATTAGTGCTTTTTGGGATATAATCTAAAACCTTAAGTTCAGGCCAATGATATAACTCAGCAAATAAAAACACTGGCCATCAAGTTTGAGACCCAGTACCTTCGTTGAGTGCTTTCCTACATGTCATGAAATTATGATCTGTCTACATAGGGTGCTGGAACTCGCCATAAGACATTGATCAGGATTATGGTCTCCCGTTCTGAAATCGACATGAATGAAATCAAAGTATTTTACCAGAAGAAGTACGGAATCTCTCTCTGCCAAGCCATCCTGGTATGTTGTATTTTCTATAATGGCACCTCATAAAAGAAAGTTCTTTATGCAAAATTTTCCAAGATTAGAGCTAATGTGATATGCTACAGCTATAGACGGTATATATAATAATAGTCAAGCTTCTTAGAATGAATGATTCATAAATAAATTAAACTTTACATAATTAAATCTAGACAACCAAAAAACTAAGTACATTTTCAACCATATAGAAATGTCTAGTCTTTTGTGCATAAATAATTCTGGAATATTTAAGAGTTCCTGGCACTATTGATAGTTGTCTTGATTTATTTTGTAGTTAAAATTGAAGGATTATAAGTTTGGTGCTAAAATTAATTTTCAGTGTTTTACTTGTACTTTATATTTTTGTATGAAATGTTCAAAATATATATTCAAGTCATGTATTATGATATTAGAAAATAACACATTACGAGAAGTCAAGGAGGCTGATCCTATAGAAAGATTTAATTTATATTCACATTATTTGTACCTGATAATTAAAATAAACGAAGTTTAAATGAGAACATTATAGACCTATAGCTTTTACTCCTTTTGTCGAGTGATTCAGGTATTTTCTTATGTGGGGTATCAAATTATAAAACACTTCAATTAATTATATAATATATTAATATTTAGGATAACTTGTTCTAATATACAACAATTATTTCAGAGTAGATTTTGTTCTGGTTCTCCTCCGGAGAACATTTAATTTAGATTTTATAATATAGCTTTATTGTACACTGTAATGCATGACTAGCTTTGTAACGACTCAACAGATCCCATGCTACTTCTACAATTAAAATCTCTTGCATTCATCATGATTTTGCAGCATGCCGTATATATTCTCTTTTTGCACCAACAGGATGAAACTAAAGGAGACTATGAAAAAATCCTGGTGGCTCTGTGTGGAGGAAACTAAACATCCCAACTGCTCTGTAAGATTCCGAGGAGAACATCTCTTAGCTGTAGTTTTCCTCCTATCGAAAGGCTTAAGTAGGAAAGTTGCTTTGTCAGTAAGTCTAATTACCTGCTTTGAATAATGTAGCCTATAAATATGTTTTAGATCATTCTGCTGTACAATAGAGAAATACTTGTTTTGTTAATTATGTTTACGCCAAATTATAATTCCCTGTAAGCAAGTCACTTTGGTACCATGCCTGAGAAAGAAGTTTACATAGACTAAAATAAAACAATTTTATAAGACAATTGGTGTGTCATTGTCTCTCCTTTCACAATTTTCTTTTGTGTGTGTATATATCTAATGGCTTAGTTTAACGAAGAAGAAAAGTCATTTTTCCCCATTTGAAGACAATTTTGTGATTTTGTGAAATCATCAAAGTCTTTACCAGAAAGCTTCATTAAATAACCAACAATTTCCCCAAATCAGTAGGACACCTATCAATTAACAAAAATCAATGGTCTTTCTGAATATCAATATTAAGCAGGCTGAGAAAGACATGTGGAAGCAGTCTAATTCATAATAACATCTAAAACACAATCTAGGAGTAAACCTAACAAGGAAGTGTTGAAGTTTGGTCTGTTGCTATGTATCCTAAGGCTAAATACTGGCCCCCAAGGTCTGGTTGCCTCCAGGGATGACAAGATTCTCACGCACAACAAATGATGCTAAGCACCTTGCTCCCTAATTTAAAATTAGGTTGAATAAAGTTGCCTATACCTGGACAGAAGATAGAGGCAGGGCTTCGGTTCCCAGGCTTCGGGTCTGAGGCAGAGGCTACCAGGGAGGAGAGAAGAGAGGAGACAGAAAGAAGAAGATGCCATCGTGTAGGTGGATCATGAAGGAACATGTCCATAAGGGCTGGCCAATTGGAGTAGGAGCAGCCTAGGAAGAACATGACAAGTTACAACAAGAAGTTAATAACAAGTCAAGGTTATTGACAGAACTAAACAGAAATAGCATAGAGGGTTGATATCATCCTAGCTCTAGTGGTTTTAAGGCTTATTATAAATATAAAGGTTTCATGTCTTTTATTTGGGAACTAAATAATCTATAGTGGGGCAGAAACCCCTAAATAATATTTACCACAACAAGGGAGCTAAAAGACATCTACATGCAAAATTTTTAATCAGAAGAAAGAGATTGAAGAAGATACTAAAAAGAGGAATATCCTCTCAAACTCATGAATTGGTAGAATTAATATTGTGACAATACCCATCCTACCAAAGCAATTTACAAAATGATGTAAACTCGGTCAAAGTCTCCATTCCATTCTTTGTAACAGAAACACACACACACACACACACACACACACACGCACACACACCCCAACAAAACAAAACAAACTCTACCACCCACAAAAACTCCTAAAATATACATGGAACTACATAAGGCTAAAGATAGCCAAGATATTCCTAAGTAGTAAGAAGTAACCTGGAAGGATTACCATACCAGATGGAAAGCTAGTTACCGAGCCACGGTAGTGAAAGCATCCTTGTATTGACCTACAAACACATGGATCAATGATACAACACAGAACATCTAATTAGTAAGCTACAAATACAGCCACCCCATATTTGAGAAAGGTGCCAAAAAATCCACACTGTAAGAAGGACAGACTCCTTAACAAATGGTGCTGGCACCCCTGGTTATCCAAATGTAAATGGATGAAATTAGACCTGTATTTATCACATCGAACAAACTTGAGCTCCACATGGATCAAAGAACTTAATGTGAAACCTGAAGCAAGCACAAGACTGCTAGGGGAAGAAATACAGGCAGAGTCTTATCAGGTATGGGTGCAGAAAGACCCTCTCAGCACTTCATTTGCTAAGGACTGACGGGCCAATCATGGATAAGTTGGGCCTCAGAAAGCTAAGACGTTTCTGTATGCAAATGAAACCATCGAGTGAATTGGAAGATCACAGGGTGGAGGGAATTTTTGCCAGATGTACATCTGTTAGAGAATTAACATCTAGAATATAAAATGAACTCAAAAGACACAAAATTTAGAAAGCAAATGATCCAATTAAAAATAGAATGCAGGTCTGAATGGAGAGTTAAAAAAGAAGAAATAAAAATGGGTATAAATTAACTTTTTAAGATGTTTGATAACATTAGCTACTAGGGGAAAGACAAATTAAGAGCACTTTGAAAGTATATGGTGCCTACTCATGATATCTAAACTTTATAAGACTTTCCTCACAGTAGTAGCATATTTTGATGTAATTATTGACATTTCAAACAGTGCTATTATAAAAAGAATTTAGTTTATTTTCATAAAACAAAAGAGTATTCCTTTTTTTAAAAAAAGTAAAAACAAATTAAAATAAAGACAACACTGACATTTAATCTGAGTTGAATAATGATGGCCAAAGTAATATTGCATAAACACGATAGCAAATGCTGGTGTGGATGCACAGAAAAAGGGCATGATAATTCATTGTAGGTAACACTAAAATCAGCCCAACCCCTATGGAAATCAGTGTGGAGAATTCTCAGAAGGCTAAAAGTAAACCCACCATTGCATAGCTCCGGGATGCGTTCATTGTGTATTTCAGAGGACTTGATATCTTACTACAGAAACTTGCTCAGCTGGGTTCATCACTGCTCTATTCACAATAGGTAGAAAATAGAACAACCTAAACATCCTTCTCCAGTCAGATGGATAATGAAAAAAGTGATACATAAACACAATGGCATTGCATTAACAATGGTTAATGAGGTTCGAATGAGGAAGTCCACCATAGGCTCATATGCCTGAACACTTGGCCCCGAGTTGGTGAAATTATTTAGAAAGAATTATAGGTGTGGCTGTGTTGAAGAAGGTGAGTTTCTGGTGTAGATTGCTGTTATCTGGCATAAGTAAGCTATTAGCTAATCCCGTTGATATTCCAGAAGTCCCTTTTCTAGTATTTTCTGAAATCTTACCTCAGCCCACACCACAAACACACAGCCTTTTTGTCTGATTTGCTGAGGTCAATTAACTTCGGATCTTTGCCCTCATTTGCTTTCTCTACGTCCATAAGCAAACACTCATTGTCATCCATTTACATCTATCTCTGTCTTAGCACACCTTCTTTAGTGCAATGACTACAATCACAATGTGTTACAATCAATGTCTAGAATAGTCAATGATGCATTTTGGATTTAAATTAGCATCTATGTTTTTATTGGACTGTTTAGATGTTCTATACTAACACCAGAAGGTGCATGGCACTTTCCCACCCAACACTGCTTTCCATTAGATACAATGACACAGTTAAAGAAAACAGTAAATGAATTACGAATGTAAATTTGATCATCACCATCATTAATTCTCTCTCTCTCTCTCTCTCTTCTCTCTCTCTCTCTCTCTCTCTCTCTCTCTCTTACACACACACACACACACACACACACACACACATGCATACACACACAAGGAGAGGATTTTCTGATAGAAATCTTGTAGAAGAAGAGACAGGTTGCCATAGTCTTATTCCCCTCACTCATGATTCTTTCATTTCAGGGCAGCCTGTTCTTGGAGCTGTGTGTATTTTACCAACATTACTGTTGCATAATCTCTACACTTGGTGTGCACCTGCCCACATCTGGGGTTTTTGACTTCATTGGTCTACATATTATTGTATTTCATCATTTAAAATGCATAAACTTGATTGTAAAATACTTGCAAATAAATAAAACAAAAACACACTAAAAATAACAATATTCAAAGTTCATACAACTTAATGAATTTATTAATAGTTAGAATTGCCAAAGCGGAGGCTATAAAACTTTACATCAAATTTTACTTTTTCAGTACTGAATATATTATATGCACTTATCCTCCACCAAAACTAAAATATCCTTTACAGAATTAGAATTATAAAAATAGCGTTATGTTATTATCATTTGTCAGTGTCTACTTTAGAATGAGAGTTGGTGTCAGTGTTAGTATTTTATGTTTGATTTATGGGCATAAAATCTCACAGTTCAGAGGTACATGAAAAGTGCCTGAAGATTAGTTATGGCGTATTACTCTACATCCGCCACAAAATATTGTCAGCCAAGAAGAAGGAGGAGAAAAGGGATTTTGAACACTAAGTGTTTAGAATTGCATGAGGGTAGGGGTGGGATAAGGGATGGAGTTGTGGAGCAGCTCTTCCTTGAAATATTACCTCTGGGAGAGAGGAAGGAGGGATACTTATAAGACTAAAACAGTAAACAAAACCATGAAGTAAACCAAACTTATAAGTTTGGGAAGTTCTTGAGACTTCCAAGAGTCACAATGTCCCTTTTCTAGGATATAAAAACAGTGAAAATTGCTAAAAAGTAGACAAAAATGAACACACTCCAGGGCTGCAGATGTTGAAAGTGTTCACACACACTGTAGTGGTTTCTTCACAACATGACCCTCACTTGAGTCACTCATGCCCTTGTAAGTGACCCATGAAATTTTACTGTTTGAGTAAAGCTAGACTTGGGTGCACTTGGTGGTCTTCAGTGTCCCATCTGGGGTAAAAAGACATTTACTCACATGTCTCTAGGAAAAGTCACACAACAGTGATACTGGCACCATGCTTCTGTTAAATCTCTACTCATTGCTAGGTTGCCACTTTAGTTGTTTTTCTATTTCAGGAGATACCATGACCAAGGCAGTTTATAAAAGAACAAATTTAGTTGGGAGCTTGCTTACAACTTCAGAGGGGGAGTGCATGACCATCATGGTAGAGAGCAAGCTGGTGTGATGTATTTGAGAGCTTACATCTGATCCATAAGCAGGAGGCAGAGGGAGTGAGATTGGGCCTAGAGCCTTACGAATACAGAGGTGGATGCACACAGCCAACCATCGAACTGAGAACAGGGTCCCCAATGGAGGAGTTAGAGAAAGGACTGAAGTAGCTGAAGGGGCTTGCAACCCCAAGAAGAACACAATATCAACCAGCAAGACCCCCAGAGCTCCCAGGAACTAAACCACCATCCCAAGAGAACACAGGAATGGACCTATGGCTCCAACTGCATATGTAGCAGAGGATGGCCTCGTCAAGCATCAATAGGAGGAGAGGCCCTTGGTCCTGTCAAGGCTCAATGACCCAGTGTAGGGGAATGTCAGGGCAGGGAGGTGGGAAGGAGTTTGTGGGTGGGTGAGGAATCACCCTCATAAAGGGAGGGGGTGGGATAGTGAATTTCTGAAGGGGAAACCAGGAAACGGGATAACATTTAAAATGTAAATTGAAAAATGCAATTAAAAAATGTCAAAGCCCATTCCCAGTTGACACATCTCTTCCAACAAGGCCACATCTCCTAATCCTTCCCACGACAGGGCTAATACTAGGAACCAAATATTCAAATATATAAGCCTAAGGGGGGAGAGGATTCTCATTTGAACCACTTTAGCTGCCCATAAGAGTAACTACCTTTTCTAAGCTATTGTGTCCATTCATCAAACAATACTTTTAAAACTCTTTAGAATTCTGTAAAAGATATATTCAACAGTGCTAAAGTGACTGACTCTTAATAAGAAATTGAATCTGTAGGGAAGATATGGAAAGAGCAAGTCTCAAATTCATACAGAAAAACAAAAAAAAACAAAAAACAAAAAACAAAAAACAAAACAAAATAAAAAAAAACAGAATAGTAGAATAGTGACAAAAATTCTTAACAATAAAAGAAGTTCTGTGGGAATTGCTGCCCTCAAGCTATACTACAAAGTAATAGTGATAAAAACTGCATGGTATTGGTACAGAGACAGACATGTTGATGAATAGAATAGAATTGAAGATCCAAAAATAACCACACAATTACGGATACTTGCTCTTTGACAAAGAAGCCAAAAATACACAATGAAGAAAAGAAAGCAGCTTCAATAAATGGTGCTGGTCTAACAGGCTGCCTGCATGTAGAAAAATGAAAATAGACCCATATTTGTCACCATGCACAAAGCTCAAGTCCAAGTGGATCAAGGACCTCAATATAAACCCAGATACACTCAACCTAATAGAGAAAGTGGGGGCCTTGAACTCGTTGGTGCAGGGGAAAATTTCCTAAGCAGAACTCAATGGCTCATGCTCATAGATCAAGAATTGATAAGTGGGACCTCATGAACCTGGAAAGCTTCTGTAAGGCAAAGGACATAGACAATAGGAAAAATCACTAACCTACTGATTGGAAAAAAAAAACTTCAGTAATCCCACATCTGACAGATGGCTTATATCCGAAATAAATAAAGAACTCATGAAACTAACCACCAAGAAACCAAACAGCCTAATCAAAAATTGGGGAAGAGAACTAAACAGAGAATTAACAACAGAGGAAAGTCAAATGGCTGAGAAGCACTTAAGGAAATGTTCAAAGTCCATAGTGATCAGGGAAATGCAAATCAAAAGAACCCTGAAATTCTACCTTTCACCAATCATAATGGCTAAGATCAAAACCACAGGTGACAGCATATGTTGTTGAGGATGTGGAAAAACAAGAAGACTCCTCCATTTCTGGTGGGATTGCAAGCTGGTACAACTACTCTGGAAATCAGTCTGGAAGTTCCTCAGAAAATTGGAAGTAGATCTACCTGAAGAACCAGCTGTACCACTCTTGGGCATATACCCAAAAGATTCCCCACCACGTCACAGTGGCACATGATCCAATATGTTCATAGCAGCCTTATTTGTGATCGTCAGAAGCTGGAAACAGCCCAGATGTCCCACAACAGAAGAATGGATACAGAAAACGTGATTCATTTACACAATGGAATACTACTCAGCTATGATGAATGAGGACATCATGAGTTTTGCAGGCAAATGGATGGAACTAGAAAATGTCTTGCTGAATGAGGTAACTCAAACCCCCAAAGACATGCATGGTATGTACTCACTAATAAGTAGATATTAGCCAAAAAAAGAGTACAGAATACCCAGGATTCAATCCACAGAACTCAAAAAGTGTAACAAGCTGAAGGTTCCAAGTGAGGATGCCTTATTCCTACGTGGGAGGGAGATGAAAGCAATCACAGGAGGATGGTGGGTGGGAGGGACCTGGGTGGGAGCAGGGACAGGGAGGGGAAGAGGGGAACATGATCAGGTATTAGGTGGGAGTGACAGGACTGAAGCCCCAAGGGCCAGCAGTAAGAATGGAAATAGGCAACCTTGGGGGGTAGGAGGTGGGGGACCCTGTAGAATGTACCAGAGACCTGGGAGGTGAGAGACTCTCAGGATGCAAAGGGAGGGACCCTGGATGAAATGCGCTACAGTGGGGAAATGGAATTTATAGAGCGCACCTCCAGCAGAAAGAGAGAGCATCAAATCAGGGATGTGCATGCCATCTGACAGTCAAAAATTCTGACTCATAATTGTTCCTGTCTGAAAGAACTGCAGGGACAAAAGTGGAGAAGAGCCTGAGGGAAAGGAAGGCCAGCAACAGGCCCAAAGTGGGATCCAGTTCAAGGGGAGGCCTCAAGTGTGATTACTGATGCTATGGTATCATCCCAAAAAGGGGCCTAACATGACTGCCCTCCGAAATACCCAACAAACAGCTGGAAGAGTTAGATGCAGATATTTTCACCCAACCAATGAACAGAAGCTGCTGACCCCATTGGTTGAATTAGGGAAAGGCTGGAAGAAGGTGAGGAGGAGGGCAACCCTATAAGAAGACCAGCAGTCTCAACCACCCTGGACCCCTGAGATCTCTCAGATAGTGAGTCACCAACCAGGCAGCACACACCAGCTGATATGAGACCCCCAACACATACGCAGCAGAGGACTTAGTCAGAGAAAATGCACATAACCCTCAAGAGACTGGAGGTCCCAGAGAGTGGGGAGGTCAGGTGGGCTGGGGGTCGGTTGTGGTGACATCCTCATGGAGACACGGTAGGGAGGTATGGGATGTGGAACAGTCAGAGGGTGGACCAGGAGGTGGATAAAGTCTGGACTGTAAAAAAAAATTAAATAAAAAAATTCAAAAAATATATCCCCAAATAAAAGAACTTGAAAAGAACACTTTATATTAAACCAAGCAAGAGAAATTGAAGAAAAAATTGTTATGAAATAAACAAATAATTTATAATGTTAGGTCAACCAGTATAATTGGTCAGTTCTTACATATCTACTTATTGATGAAGATACCACAGACCCTGAGATGCTTAAACTTGTTTCCACGCTGAATGGACTAGAAAATTATAGATTGTTCCAGAAGGGAAGTTTCTCCTGTTCTGTGTGCATGCTACAATCTGGGCCAGAAAAACAAAAGAAGGACTAGGACGGAGAAACTGCGAGTGCAACCAGTCACACAGAAGTGCAGATTTGACTGTTGACTCAGTAGCCAAAGGAACCACATTCCCAAATCTTTTGATTGGTCCTGGCATGAAAACAACATGTCTTTTTGCATTTACCATCCCACCTACCTCTTAGATCTGAAAACCAGCCCTTCTTCACAGATGAAACCCATTTAGTCTGGACGCTTGATTCACAATGCAGTCCTTCTCGTTGATGGAGTCCCACCTCAGTCTCTCACAGTCTGTGTCTGAGCATGAAAAGGGGTCAGTGGTGATTATAAATAACAAAATACAACAAGCATATCAGCATCTATAATCCAGAAGTCCCTCAGTAGGCATTAGAACATAGGCTTCCTCTGTCTGGGGCTGTGTCACCTTTCTAAGCAATAGATTGTATGATCATGTGTGACACGGCTTCTAATTTGAGAAATCTTGCCATTTTCCATTACTATGAAGACAAGTGTGATGCGAGTTTTCATATTTAGTAAAATGTGGTGGGTTATATGATCTATGTTCTTACTTCTACAGATTGTCAAATCCAATAGTTGTAGTGGAATCCCTTGTCTTTTTCGGAAAATATGGAGGGCAAATGAGGATAATGCAGGAGCAGGAAGAACATTAAAAAAAGAACAGAAGAAAGTGGAAATATTGAATACAAGATAAAAAGTGTAATAAAATGCATGAATGTATTTACATAACAGTAACTGCTAGGGCACTATTATTGCCAAGGGTGTTGAATCCAGAGAGAATCCAGAGATATCATAGATATGGGACTAGGGAAGGGAATGTAAGACGCTGTCTATGTCCAGACACACGACAAATGATCAGAGACCCAACACTGTCAGTGGACAGAGGCATTTGTGAGGCCTGGACATGGTTGAGTGTGAGATAAGCAGGAGCCCACTTGGTGGAAGACAGAGGGGATTACAGAGAGGAAGCCTTTCATGTCTAGCATGCAAGTGTCAGCTGCATGACCCAAAGCCACTCTAGCAACTGGAATGGACATGCGGATGGATTCCTTCTCGCCAGCCTTCATCACTTACATATGGACTTATTTTCTCCTTATAGTAAGTATAACATTTGTTTCTTATTTGTATGATAAAAATTCCATATGAATCTCATAGATTTTGGCATACATGTGTAGATTTTATGCAATTAGCATTGATTTCAGCTTAATTAATTATGTAATTGAATTACACACTCCACACACAGAAACAAAGAGGGGAGGGGGAGAGAACTGCACCTATTTGAGACCCCAAGGAGAAGTCTACATAAACTCAGGCATAACCCCAGGCTGAGTCATTAACCAAACTGTCCCTCTGTGAAAAGGCAGTTTAGGGCAGTGCAATGGAAATACAATTTTATACTCTTTCCTCTGTCTGGAAACAATGATCATGGCAGCATTTTTGTGGAGACCGTGTGACTGCTGGAACATTTGTGTTGGCAGAATACAAGCCAGCTAACGGATTTCAAATGTTTCAACTCTTATATCTTTAAATGCCATTATTCCATGGTGTGATATGTTTACCATCTACATGTATGTCTTTTGGTTGCTGGAAGCTTGGGCTCTACTTTAGTCTTTCTAAATCTACTAAAAATTGAAGAAATCATCAAAGAACTGTGTGCAAACCTCATCCACACATTCATAAAAAGGGTGTATTTAATGCTTATTTTCAAATGAAAATAAAGAAAAAGAGAGCAGGACAGAGGAGAAAGCTGAAAGAGAAGATGAGGCACAGCACAGGAGGAAGGAGAGAGAGAGAGAGAGAGAGAGAGAGAGAGAGAGAGAGAGAGAGAGAGAGAGAGAGAGAGAACATTCTGTCTTATTTATACTGGGATAATACAGTAAAGTCGTAGAATAGTTTGAAATGTCAGAGAAAGCATAGTTTGGCACATGTGATAGTTATGTCAAGTTGACACAAACTATAGTAACCTTTGAAGAAAGAGTCTCAGCTAAAGAATTGGTCCCATTGAAGTGAGAATGGGACCCCCATTGGAGGAATTAGAGAAAGAATTGAAAGAACTGAAGAGATTTGCAACCCCACAACAACAACAATGGCAACCAACCAGAGCTCCCACGGACTAAATCACTACCCAAAGACTATATATACATGGACTGATCCATGGCTCCAATTGCATATGTAGCAGAGGATGGCCTTTTTGGGCACCAATGGAAGGAGAAGCCCTTGGTCTTGCCAAGGTTGGACCCCCAGTGTAGGGGAATGTCGGGGTTTGGGGGGGCAGGAAGGGGAGGTGTATGGGGAGGGAAAAAAAAAGAATTGGTCAGATCAGATTGGCTTGTGGTCAAGTCTTTGAATTAATGTGGGAGGGCTCAGCTCACCATAGGCCGTATGATCTCTAGGTAGGTGGGCCTGGAATATATAAGAAAGCTAGCTGAGTGTGTTGGTCTGGATTCTGAGGAAGAAAACAGGTAGTATATCTATATTAAAAGGAATTTATTGTGGTGATTTACAGGCTTTGTCTAAGTAGTCTGACGATGGCTGTCTTCTGAAGGAAAGGCCAAGGATCTGGCAGTCCTAGATCCTTGTCTAACCTTGTGCTAAAGTCCCAGAAAAGTCCTAGACTGCTGCTTGTCATCGGTCTACATTGGAACCCTGAAGAAGTAGGTTCTAGCCCCAGCAAAGCAAGCGAATGCTCCAGGAGCAGGGTACATGAACTTGCTAGTGAGACACAAAGCAAAGGCTTCCTTTTTCTGTGTTCTTTTCTGTAGGCTGCACCAGCGGGTGTGCACAGGTAAGGTTAGGGCGGAACTGCCCAGTGAGCCAGTCTAGAAAACCCTTTACCCAGATGCTATGTTTGTTGATTCTAGATGCAGTCAAGATGCCCACTGTTTCTTCTTTCTCTATGTGATTTAATGCATTCAATGGAACGTGGCATTTCTCAGACCATTACAGATGGTCTTCACTTTATATGTATTTATTCTTCTTTTCTATCTTTAGGTAAAGATTGAAGAATTTTCTAAGTTTGAAAAATTGCAAACTTAGTAGTGTCTCACTTAGTATGGGGCCACTGCATAGTATACCACAGTACGCTAAGAAAGGTACTAAGGGATTGAGGAGATGGCTTTGATGTTAAGAGCACATGATGCTCTTAAAGAAAAACTGGGGCTGTGTTAAATACTAAAAAAAGGAAGCACTATCCCATGCTAACTCCAGCTACTCTCTGGCCCCAGCGGTCTCATGGCCTCCATGGCTGCCCCATGCTGTGACTGCCCATATCGTGGTTAGCTGTCACAAATCCCTGTAACCCGGTAAAATCAAAACTCTAGAGGGTTGTAATTTATCAGTCAGATTCCAACTGTAATTTATCAGTAAATTCTCAACCCATAAAATGTCCACACAGTAAACTCAGAGCCAATTGATATTGATATAAGCTGCCCACTTAGATTGGACAAATTGTCCTGTAATAATCCATTCCTTATATGATATTCACAGCTCCCTGTGGCTATTTAAAGCCACACAAGTCTGGGTCATCCTCTTTCTCCATCTTCCTTCCTTCCATTCTCCCTCCTATCTTTCCTGCCTCTCAAAAACTCTCAGCCCGCCCTCCTTTCCAGGGTCCAATCACAGGCTCTAGCCTTGTCTTTCACCTGCTCTCACCTGTTTACAGACAGCAATCTACATTTCCCCCTTTTTGTCCAATTAAAAGGCTCCTTTCTTTCAGATAGAAAGTGAGCATAACTATTACCATTCTGTAATTTATAAAGTACAAAATACACCCACCACCGAGTCCATCATTTTTATCAATTAAATAGAACACTCTCTATTCTAACTTAAGAAAGGCTTAAAATTCATATGTTAGGTCCTGGCTAGCTTGTATACTATCTGAAAACTAAACAATCAAACATGTTTTCTCAATGTTAAATAGCCTGGGTAGGCTATGAGACTATAATTAGTCTTCAACCCCATCAGAAATCTGAGGGTGACTAATATTAACTGAAAATAAAGAAAACTTAACACAGCTTCTAGAACTGAGACAAGTTGTAGAGACAGCAGCGTACCAATACAGTCCCCCATGGAAACTCACAACAATCTAATGCCAATACCAGTGCTTCTAGCGCCCTCTTCTGGCCTTCACATGAACTACATACACATGTCACAGGTAATATTCTTGCACATAAAATAAAAATTAAAAAATACAATTTTAAGCAATAAATACATCACCTGGTATTCAACAGGACAAGGCATCAAAAACAGATTGAAAACAATTTGTTAAACTGAATGCCACAATTCTTTTTTGTCAGTAAACATGTTCACCCAAGTGCTACATGATCTCAGAATTCTGGTCAAAGTATGTGGAATTACCTAGAGTGCAGAGACAGTAACTAAAATTCACTAGGTTATCACATACATTTGAGAGCAAGACTTACTTTCCCAGAATAAAACACTGATGTAAAGTGAGGAACTAGTGAATTATTGAAAATATCCAAAATATAATACTAAATATAGTTAATTACAGAGTTTCTATTAGAATCACTATATAACTTCTTAATGTTGTTTATTTTATCCAGGTATTACAGGAAAATGGGTAAAAGTGCTACAAAGAGAAAAGCTAAGGCACAAATTGAGAAAAATTCACTACTGTTGAACATTAGTGATCTTGTGGCAACAAGAAAGGCAAGCATTAAGCTATGCTGTTTTAGGCACAATTCTCTCTCAGTACAAAATGCTTGTAAGTTTTTTCCCTAGGGGTTTATGAGAACAGGAATGTCACATGAGTATGAGGATTAAGTTTTGAATCTTAGTAACTTGGCAACAAGGTTTTCACTATATTTTCCAGCTAATTCACCTTTAAATGCTAGTACTAGGAGAGTACATATATTTAGACATTTTCTAGATATATATTAGGGCAATGTGCTATTTATATTGGTTTCAGATGGACACATTTAAAATGTATTTATAAATGATTACTTCTGTTCAAAGACTTGCTACTGTGTTCATCCATCTTTCGATCTTTACTACCATCTAGTGGTGAGATTGTAGAGTTTCCTCTAATATAAAGACATACTTGATACAGCACAAAGGAACTAGAAAAATTGTTCTGTCTCTCTAAGGTTTACAATCTAGCCCAAGACATATTTTAAAAATATTTATGGAAAGTGCAAGATCTCATTATAGAAAGAATACTATAGAAAACATTGACAGTGGAGAAAATTTATGCACTAAACTTGAAATAGGTATTCATTATTGTTCTGTGCTATGTATGTA
Source organism: Rattus rattus (assembly GCF_011064425.1). NCBI lineage: Eukaryota > Metazoa > Chordata > Mammalia > Rodentia > Muridae > Rattus > Rattus rattus. The sequence continues at coordinate 20,382,960 of NC_046155.1, read as the reverse complement.
TGATGTATGTATGAATGTGGATCAGAGGTTCTGGGGCCAGAGGATGACTTCTGAAAGTGAGCTCTCTTCTTCCACTTTGAAGTTTGAGCTCAGATTGCCGAGTCTGCACATCAAGTCCTTCTCCCTACTGCACCGTTTATTGCATTAACTCTAAATTACACATTCATGTGTGCACTACTGAAATAGGAAATGATGGTTTCTACATTTGTACTATTTTATTTGAAATAAATTATTAATAAACTTGTATCTAAAACTTTCCCTATTTAATGTTTACATTGCATGATGTTAACACATTTAAAACCACATTAGTCACTCTTATCTCCTTCTTCCTCACAACTCTTACAAGATTAGAGTTCTTGGTTCTTTTCATCTCTCTACTTATGCTCTTCCCTTTACATGATCTTGAACAAGCATCAGTGACCTCATCATCAAATTATAGCCACTTTCAGGTCTGTGATGCTCCTCCATCTCCCCAGATTCTGGTCTGATTCTCTATTGGTCCTCTGTCCTTCCTTCTCTCTACTGGGTTCTCTGATCTGGAAGTGTATTTAAAAGATATTGAAAAGAACAGATCTGTGGGAGATGGGCACGCATAGCCACTGCTTATCTTGATCATCACAGCAGAAACCAAGAGAAAGGCAGCAAGAACACCAACCAAGCCAACAAATGAACTGGTCATGAACACAGTCAGAGTGTTCCGGGTTTCCACGGATACAGTGCCAGTAAAACTATTATTAACCAATCCTCTGGATGAGTGCTTCCTGCTTGGCGTTGGGAGCCCTGTGCTACCTCTTGGATTCACACAGATTGTCCAATGTGGGGTCATAATGAAAGGCAGCTTCCTAAATGCTCAAGAGTGTTACCATCGAATCAAAGGTATATGTTTGATACTAAGAGACTAGATTTAGAAAGAGCTACGAAAGGGAATACAAGGGAAGAAACATGCCTGTTAGGGGTTCATGAAATTAACTAATCATCCTCTTTGCTTATTTCCAGGGTTCTTTACATTTCAAATACCTGCCCTAAACACTGTGTGTTTTCTTTGTATTGAAAAATAATTATTTTTTCAGGTTTGCGAAAATAAAAGACAAATATGTTTCTTGGCTTATTCTTTAGAAATAGATTATAAAGTAACTCACAAAACCCTAGGGAATACAGATAGTATTTATAGTAATTTCTTTTGAGTAAGTAAATAAGGACATGATAAACTGAGAGAGCAATAACTTGTCATATAAAATTTCTCTTTGTCACATATGGAATTCTTTTGATTCATTTGTTAATTTTCCTAGTTTGTCTTTTCCACATTGGCTAACACATTTTAAATATTGATAGTCTTGAGAAGTTTGGAACTCACTATTTTTTCCCGAAAAGCCTATGGATCTATTTCTGCTAATTAAATACAGTATATATAGGCTAAGGCTCTGACTGTAAAAGAGACTCTCTCTCTTTAACACTACCTGCTCTACAAATGTCTGATAATTATATCGTAATTTTGAGTTTCTCTGATAATTGCATTTGCATGTTTAAATGTAGACTGTATTTTTAAATGATTTCGGGTCCTCGTGAAAGAAACCCTGATCTTGTTATTGTGGATTGAACACATCGGGATTTACTTCCTGGTCATAACAGGGAGTCTGTAGGTGCTTAACCGTGAGATCCATCAAGATTCAAGCTCGAGCAAGGCCCTGCACAGTGTCTCTGATGCCCCTTGTGTTTGCCTCCGAGGCTGAATGAATAGGTCTAGATTCCCATTTTCCTTTGAGCATGACCTGGGGTGCCATAGGATAGCCAGCTCAAGGACCCAGGCTTGGCGATCTTACTTCAGCTTTCCCTGAATGCTGTGACTGGAAGTCCTGTATTCCACATCTTTCATCCTCTGATTTAACTGGTTTCTTCGGTGAACCACATGAAGAAATAATGTTTACCTTTTTCTCAATGTCCATAATTTGAATTGCTTTTTATATTCTAATTTCTCCATGAGTAGAAGTGGTTTTTCAGTGCTGTAGAAAGTCCAAAATTTATGTGACTGATTGGTATCATCTTTTCTTCTTTGTACTTTGTAAGTAATACCAGTTTGCATGTGTTTATCGCAATATTCATAGAGATTGGGAGAGGACTGGATGAACATTCCCATTTTCCTACACAAAAATTTGGCAGGCACCAACTTAAAGTTTCTCCTTGTGAATTAAAAGTTGAAAGGAATTTTTTATTTTCTTTACCATACCCCCATGAGATTCAATCCCATTGTTTATTGAAGATTTTTATTCAAAACGACATTTATGATGATTTAAATATACTAATTTTTATTTTATAAAAAAACAGGCGTTTTTCCTGCATGTAGTTTTGTTCATCATACCCATGCCTGGTGCCCGAGGAGGCTAGAAGAAGGCATCAGATTAGACGGGAATGGAGTTAAAAAAGGATAAGTGCCACCATGCGGTGGCAATCGAAACCAGGTCCTTTGAGAGTGCAGCCAATGCTCTTAATGGCTGACCACTGATGAAAATTGTAATGTCAGTAGTTATTCTTAGTATTAGGATCCAAACAGTATATTTGTTTTTCTTATTTTAAACAATTTCAGACTGTCATAAAAGTTATAAGTCTAGAACATAAAATTTTCAAGTACATTTATTTCAGATCTCTTCATTTTAACATTTCCCATTTTCTGTCCTTTTTCTATACACACACACAGACACACACACACTCACACACACACATGCACACACACATACACAGGCACACATACACATGTGCCTGCACACACACACACATACATAAATATATACGTACACACATACACACACGTGCATACATACACACAGGTGTGCACACACACTCACACACCACACAACACACAACACACACACACAGAGAGAGAGAGAGAGAGAGAGAGAGAGAGAGAGAGAGAGAGAGAGAGGATTCCTGTTTCCTAAACAATTCCTTTCTACTTTTGTGTCATACAGTTATACAAGATTTTATATCTGTATAAAACTTATACTCCACAAATGTGAGGAAATGTGACATTTGTCCCCCTTAGTCTTCTCTAATTTATTTACTATAGTAATTCTGTTGCAATCATGTTTTAAAAACATATGTTTGTACTTCATGATAGAAGAAGTTAGATACAAGTTCATGTATCACATCTTTTCTTGCCTTCTCCTCATCCTCTTTCCTTTCTTCTTTCTCTTCTTTCTTTACTTCCTTTTCTTTTTATCTTCTGATACAAGGTTCCGTGTAGCTGACACTGGCCTTGAACTTGCTATATAGTCCAAACTCTGGCCCTTCCTCGCTTCTCTGACACTCACTGGATGACAGGAGGTCACATGCAGTTTTGTGGTGCTGGGGACTGAACTGTGCCACGTTTTCTTATCCGATCATCTGTTGGCAAACACTTCAGCGGGCTCCTTTGCTTAGCTGTCGTGAACAGAGCTGCAGTGATGTATTTCTGTTATGTTACCTTGGAGACCTCTGGGCACATACAACAGTGCTTTATTTTTTCCAGTCTTTCAGTTGAAGAACTTACTACATTATTCAAGTGTAAGTATTTTGTATTACTCTCTTTTACCCCAATGGACCCAAGGAATCCAATATCAAACTCTCAGTTCACATGGTCCGAGTGCCTGGTACAATTGTCAACACCATGCCAAGAGTAGACTCGACTGTACACACATCGCAACAGCTGGATAGTCCTAATATGCAAATATCGTGGTATCCAGGTAAAATGACTGCTTTAACTTTAATGACTTGGGAGGAGGAACATAGCAGAACAGGGATAGTAGAATAGTTACACATCATTGACATAGCACCTGTCAAAACCCAGTACGGAAAAACAATTTCCTTTCAGTCAAGACAGTAAAATCCCTGACTGAGGTAGAAGCCCAACATTCCTGTTAGGAATGTCAATGAGCTGGATAAGGAACTAACTACTTGCTCAGAAAGGAAGACCATCCCTAGGAAGGTAGGTTCACTTTAAAGTTTACTAAAACAAGAGGAAGTAGAATTAATCCTTAATGAGATAATGCACTTCTCCTTACCAGAATACGCACCCTCTCAGCACAGTCCTTACAAACGGCCACGAGGTTCTTTTGGGTTAGACTGACTTTCTGGGCGAGTCATGCTTCAGACAGGTGTAACTTTACCTTTCTTCTTCTTCTTCTTCTTCTTCTTCTTCTTCTTCTTCTTCTTCTTCTTCTTCTTCTTCTTCTTCTTCTTCTTCTTCTCCTCCTCCTCCTCCTCCTCCTCCTCCTCCTCCTCCTTCCTCCTCCTCCTCTCCTCCTCCTCCTCCTCCTCCTCCTCCTTCTTCTTCTTCTTCCTTCCCTTCCTTGCTTTCTCTTTCCTCCTCCTTTTTTTTATTTCCTCTTTCTTCTTCTCTTTCTCCCCACTCTGTGCTTGTTTGTCCATTTGTTTTCCTGGCCAGAGCCTGAAAATGCTCCTTCTGGTACTTTGGCTTGCTTATTCTTCCTCTAACACTGAGTGCTTCACTGCCCTGCAGCTGCTTGTTCGTCACATGTCTGACTTCTGTGCCAGCTTTGCTCAGGTAACATTTACTTCTCCTTGTCTTCTCCCATCTCCTCTTTGGAGCTGCTACTTAGATTTATAACTTTCCTAACCTATTTTTTTTTTAATTCAAACACTAATGAGTTATCCATACACCCACTTGAATCCGTTCTTAAATTCTGTTATTCAGTGATCATGAACCCTAAGAAAGGGCCCTATTCCCATAGTAGTATATAGTACTCTAGTTGGGTTTCCTCTAATTTTTGGTAATAGTATTTATTTCTATTAAAGTTAGGAATGGAAGAGAAATCATAAGGAAAGATGGGAGAGTATTTTGTCACTTAATGGTCCCAAAAAATAGATGAAAATGTGTTGGATTATCATTAGGCTTGGTTGAGTTGAAAGATTGTAGAAATCATGAGAATTGAGACTTTAGTACTGAAAATAAGAGAGAATGGGGAAAAGAGAAAGGGAGGGCATGAGGATGGGGACGTCAGGAAATAGATGGCATAGCTGACTGTACATTAGAGATAAACTGAGGAAAAAAGGAAACATGGGCACAGAGACATGCAAGCTAGTCATAAGACCTCATCTTCAAATCAAAAACTAAAGAAAAACTACTAAGATATATCATAGAGGAACGGTGACCCATGAAAACACATTGAGAAGTAGAAGGGAAAGTGAAATGAAAATGCTACAGATAAAACACAGCCTGCCACTACGCAGTGTTTGTTTCAGTGAGGTTTGAATTTTGTTCTGACATGTGATGATTCCTGTAATAGACTGTACTCATAGGCAGGTGCAGGTTATAACTCCGGTTCAGACCTGTCAGACCTGTGGGTGTGTAGTATCCCAGTGGAGGTGAATCAGATCACCCTTGGCCTGAGTTTCTGCACAGGTGTTGCCAGTATGCCTCATGGCTATCACGACCTCTCTTACTGAGGCAGGAACAGGACCCTCCATCATGCCCTGGAGGTTCAGTTCTAGACTCACATCCATGTGCCAGCTTTTCATCCATTGTCTCAGCAGATCCATGTATATCCAGCCCTTGGTCATGTCTCCCACAAACCAAGTATATTTGCTTAAAAAGTCATAGCAACAACTAGCATTAATATTGACCAAGTTTGCTATTTTATCTACAAAGCACTTCAAGAAGAGTTGTCTATCCTCTGAATGGATGTATAGTGGAGGAATGCAAGATTAATGTATACTATTAAAATTATTAAAGTCTAATATGTATAGAATTTATGAAACGAAGGATAGTATAAACAGAAAGACCACAACAGATAAGAAAAACTACAATGTACAAGAAATACATGCAAATTGAATTCAACAACAGTTCAGATAGGCAATAAACTGAATACTTATTTGTGTATATATTTATTTAGTTTCAGGACATGTTCTCAACTTATTGTTTTCCTTTCTTTATGAATTTTTTGTTGAGAATTTTACACATGTGTAAAATGGAATATTACTATTTTCACGTCCACTTCCCTTCTCCAATTCCTACTACTCTATATTCCCTCAGTATATACTCCTTATGACTTTATGTGTTCTTTTTTTAATAACCCAGCATATCTAAAAAGTACGTTCCACATGTGCATGGGTATGGGGAGCATGGGAAAGTTAGCTGTGTCCACATCCTCAAAAACGGTGGTTCTCCCTCCCTTGACTACTATCAACTTCCAATGACTTCTCGTTAGAGGGTGTGGTCTGGAAAGCACATCTTCATCCATCCCAGAATTTAGGCTGTGCAGAATTTTGAGCTCATGTAGGTCTTCTGAAGAGAAGTACCAAATTTGCTCTGAACTCATAACTGCTATAGCATGTAGTGTCCCGGAGACATTTGACAGCATTCCTTCCTATGTTCCAGCTCTTATATTCGTTTCACCTCCTCTTTTGCAGTGTTTATTGAGCCTTGATAAAGGGGTATGGGTGGGGTCTGTGAAGTTTATTAAAGGTGTCAAATTTAACCCTGAGTACTCACTTAGTGCTCACTTTGGCCAGTTTATGTGTCACTGTATTGCTTGATCATTGAAAAAACAACAAAAACAAAAACAAAACCCCAAACAGCAAAAATCCCACTAACAGCACAATAAAAACAAACAAAACCAAAAACAAACAAAAACTCCAACAGCAAAAATAACGATAAAAACGAGCAAACAAAACAACTTTTCTGGTTGATAGCAACTAAAATCTATGATTATATTTGTATATATATTTAGAAGGCAATTTGAAAACACAGCCATTTTGCAAATCAACAATAGCAAATTGTATGCTAGAAAATAGGGCCTCTTCAGCCATGATCTTTTATCAGAATTCAAGTCCCAGACATGACATTCTCTCCTGTGGAACAGGCCTAAACCCAATCAGAAAGTAGTTGGTTATTCCCTAATAGCTTTTACCACTATTATACAAGTGAACACATTATGTCTGGTAGGCTAATATTGCAGCATACATGGTCCATGACTGTATAAGATGCTCAATATCTGTTCTACCCATTAGCTTGTGTGGTACCTTACAGTTATGAAAATTAGTCAGCAGGGTGGAAGATCCTAAGTCAGTTTGAGATTGATTTCTTCATGCCTCCCAGAAGATGCCAGATTCAAGATACAATCTCTTCATTACCTAGATGTGTTTACACACATTGTAGTACCTCATGAACACATATCAGTCAGTAGGCAACTCTAACAGCACCTTTCTAAAAAATTATATACTGTTTTATTTGAGTGTGAAATAATCCATCCCCCACAGGCCCCCTGCTAGCTCATCTGGTTTCCAGCAGGTGGCGCTGTTTTGGGAGTGTGTGGAACTTTAAGGAGTTCAGAACCTTGATTGAGTCACCTCCAGAAGTTTTCGAGTTACATAATCTGATACATATACTTTTAGTTTGGTCTCTGCTAGTTCTGTACTAACTTTTGAGAAGATGGTGGTCATCAGACATATGTTTCTGGCACCATGTAGCTACCTGCATTCCTCTCCGTGATCGACTATCATCTCGACTATCATCTTTGAAATCATAAACGAAAAAATTGTTCATACCCTGTCTTTTATTTTAGAATCCCAATGATTTTATTCCAGTTTCATCTTTTACATAGTATGTGTTAAAAATTTACTATAAATTAATACTTTGAAAGTTCGCTTGACCAAACCATTTCTCAGTTTACTAATCTGTATACTTAGGTAATGAGAGAGAGGTGAGCAAAGTTAAATGAGGTAATCTTTAAAATTATTTCTTAACAGATAAATATTATTTATCAATAAATAAATTATTATATTTTATTATAGTAAGAACATTTATTATATATTTGTATATACATAATAATGTTTATTATATTAATAAATAAATATAAAATCAACACATTAAAGTTATTTATAAATAAGTAAAAAGCATTGGGAAGGAATACATAAAGAAGAAAATAAAAAGAGAAAAGATGAGCAATCAAAAATAGAGAAAAATTAAGAGACAAAAGTGTACAGAACTTAGGGTCACAGCGTGTGTTCCAAGTAGTCAGGCTAAAGTACCTGTCCTTTATAATACCAAAAGAATCAAAATAATAGCAAAAAGCAGAACAAGAGAATTTGTTAATGGGTACACATTGGGATGAAGGACAAAGAGATCCAATGGCTCCCTCTAGTATATCTTTGAAGTTCTGAAGCAAGGTTTAAATAGTGGGCCAGCGATAGTCACATTTAAGTAGTCTTGGCTAAGGTGTCGCCCTATGTACTATTGACCCATTGATGTTTCTGGAAGGTTGCAAATCTCTTTCCTGTTTTGGAGAGAAGAGTGTTTATTGCTCTGACTGGAGCAGAAATTTTCTCCTCCCAGCAGAGATTCTTTGAGAAATTGCTATGTCTTGGGCCCCTCGTTGTGTATTTCTGATAGCTCTCTTTAGATATCTGATATCTGTCTCTAGAATGAATTCATTTCCAAGTACAAAAGGAAACAAACAGAAAATAAAAGGGAAGAAAGTGGAGGGCAATGAGAAGTCACTGGACTTGGTCATAAGAAAGATAAAAAGGTTATCAAGGCTACAAACACATTCAAATTCGTAGATAATCTACCCGTTCTCTCTGCGTGTGTGCATGCGTGCGTGCATGTGTGTACCTTACAATATTAATCTCAGTAAAGACTTTACATACTTCAGTTTTACAATTACCAACCAGCATTCTGGGTTCCTCTCAAGGGACAGTATATCTCAGAAGACCAGCAAAACTGGGATGCTGTACTCAAAAGCTCAGGAAACCAATCCAGATCATTCAGAACTAGTACAGTGCTGCCCCCTCGTGGCTGAGCTGGGCACTTGAGTCCTGATGACAGTTCCTCTGTTGACAGCAATACATTTGGTACTATAAGCTGTTTAATTGGACCAGTAGATAAAACAATCTTGAATTCGCATTAACAAATAATAATAATGCAATTAAGAATATTTTAAAAAGGATTTTAAAATTACTGCCTTCATACCACAGCAGCTTGAAGAGTATGGTTATGATAAATTATTAAAAAAATATTTATCAGCAATCTGATCTAGTTCTTATTTCTTCCTGTATGCCAATGTTTATTTGTTTACATGTGCATAATATATATTAGTTTTTTTTGGCGTGATAGCTGGGATGTTGACGACAGATCATTTAAGAAAAGATGTGACATTTATTGGGTAATTATTTCTCGACCAAATACAAAACCGGCGAATTAGTTCACTTTTGCTTATTTCATTTAATTTTCTAACTGCCTGACTTACCATGCTTGTAAAGATCATGGTTAAGATTATTATGAAAGATAAACTTTGTTTAAGCAGTGTTAGGAAAGATAAACTTCCCTCTAACGCTGTGTCATTTTTTTTCTTTTTTCCTACCTTTTATTGACAAAATTATGAATTTGGAGCAAATGTCACTTGGTGAATTGCCATTCTTAGGAAAACATTTTAATGTCAAGGTAAAGCAAAGTTCCTTCTGAGACAAATTGAAGAAACCACGTTATTCATCTGATGAAAAAGTAGAATGTTGGCCTTGTGGTCACTAGATGGCGGTATTGTCATTTATAGAAGACAGCCATGGCTGCGGGGCTGGGTGACTTCTTTTTTTCTACCCTCTAAGAAAAATTATATACGTCCTCTGTGACCCACAACATGAATTTACTATCACCTACTCTCCTCCAACAGGACAGAGAGAGAGAGAGAGAGAGAGAGAGAGAGAGAGAGAGAGAGAGAGAGAGAGAGAGAGAGAGAGAGAGAGAGAGAAGTGGCAGAGAGCAAAATGCGAAAAAAAAAGACAACACACGATCTCAGGAGTTAATAACCGTTAGGCCACAACAGAGCTACAAAATAAATTCAGAGAGAAATATCCAGCTCAGAGTCTGACATTGTAATTACAGGAGTGGAGTGAGGTTTCTCTGGAAGCATCAATGCATTCTACATGGGTAGGATGGAGCGGTAATCCGATCAGCTGCAACGGCCACGGCAACAGACGGACCCTAAAAATAGGCCCCCTCTGGTAATCTGTCTGGATTACTAAATTCAGTGATGGCTTGGCAACAAATCAGGGAAATGTTTGCGGAAAAGGATTTAAATATATCATGAAGTTCTATCTGCTTTACAGAGACACTCACAAGGCCCCGATTCAGAGTGACTGCTTCGGGGCTGCTTCCAAACAACCAAGCTCATTTTGTCAAAACATCACCTTGCAGTCCTGCCGTTCGCAATTTAATCATCTTAACTCCATTAGTAGGGGCAGAAAAAGATTGAGATTTCAAACGGGGTTCTTCGGATATCGGTGCCTGCATTATACATTACAATCTTCCGGGTAACACTTAGCATTATTGATGACGCGAGGGTTAGTAATTAGGAGATGGTATGGATCCCACTTGAAACAGATGAAGGTAAGATTTGTTCTGAACCTCATCGTGAGGCCCGTGACACAGTCACGGGTGGACAAACAGAAAGTGGCTTAATGCTTGGCGTGTGCTAAGTAGTACTGACTGGAGAGAAAGACACTTGGGTTGACAGTGACTTCGGATTCAGAATTTAAAATGAAGCAACGGTCAGCATTCCTGGCGGACTTATTCCTAGGCATTTAGGGTTAATTATTTTATGGGCTGTCAGGACAGTTTTTTTTTAGCACGTCAATACAGGCCTCTCATCAACATAGCCCCACATTTTTTCCTTCCGGGTCCAGGAAAGTATCTCGGGTCTATAATGTTTAGCCTGTTCTGTCATTCTTCCTGAGCTGGGTCCTGATAGAGTCTGTCCTCTCGCCACTAAATGCTGCAGTTTCCCACCTCCCAAACCATGTCACTCGCTTCTATTTTAAGCCATTCACCACAAAGTCATCCAGGAATCAGCCAGTAAATAAAATAACAAATGTGGGGATACTTCTGAGAGACCTGGTAAGCATTCTATTCTGCCACTTCCATATGCCCCTGAAACGACTGAATTGACTGAATCTTAGCATTTTTTTTTAAAAAAAATGATAATTTAAAATAAAAAAAAAACAGAACTGGTTTAAAAAATAACAGCAGCTATTCTACAGTGTTTTTACTAAAAATATATTGATGTTAGAGATACTAAAAATTAGTTTTTGGTTCACATTTATGATAAAAACGACACCTTTAATGAGATCCAGATTAATAGCCTCTAAAGTTTGGAATGGAACAGTCACAGTAGTGCAGAAATATTTCCTAAATCCCCATGCTAGCCTCTCGCCCTCGTTGTATAGTTTGTGTCACTGAGCAGGTAGCTTGGGAAAATTATGTTAAGTATGTGAATGTTTTATTTTTAAAATATCGCATGGAGCACAATTTTGATATCTGTACTGTTATTTTTAACCTACCTTGGTGACATATGACAAGAATTTTACATGATCTCCAGAAATTTATAAAGTTCATAAAATACAGGGAACTCTGGACACTGGATCTATTTAGCACGTAAAAATATGTGTGTACATGTTGAAGACGCTGTTTTGAGAGGTTGCGAGGTTGCTTTTGTTAACCTGGAATCACATTCTGTGATTACCACTACCTTTGATTTAGCAAGTCCACTTAGTTATGGAGTCTTATCACTGGAAATTTTGATAACAGCCAATGAAAGCACACTCACGACTGATCTGAAATTATGCACACGAGAGCGAGCATAGTGAATAACCAGCAAGGAAGACAGAGTATAACAGGCTACAGCACGTCTTCTTCAGCCCTTAGTTTTCATTTTATCTATTATTCTAAATCCTTTCTTTTAAATTTCCGAGGTGATAGAAATATGCCCATGCTCACACACGTGAACAACAGTTTAATAATAAAAGACCTATGGTTTCTGATTTAGCACAATATTTACGACTTTCGACAACACTGTAGGTAGGTAATGATGTCAAAACTCATGAGTCTGCACAGCAGAAAAAAAACCTAATGGATGACCTCAGTTAGACATCAGGGCACCGTGATGCTGGGAACGGTGATGATTTTTATCTGTGTGGTTAGTAAGGCTTAGTCATCCCAGGATGTACACAGGGAAGCAGCCCGGTAAACAAACCGACAAATTCTAAATTGTTTGTGGCAGTAGCTTTAATCCGATATTTTTGTCTACTCACCTGTGTGCATAGTTAAGCTCCTATTTTTGTAATCTAGAATAGTTTTGTGATGACTTTTCAAAAGATACAATTTATATATACTTTAAATATTGTTATTATTAATGTCCGTCAAGAGCAAAAGCTATATTGCTTAGAAATAATGACTGTTTCTTTGTTCTTCTTTCATTTGGTCCTTAAAATAAATGTTTTTTCATTAAAACTATATATATATATATATATATATATATATATATATATCTTCATTTGTTTAAAAAGGTGGTGCTAATCTACTTATAGGAAAATACAGAAATTAGCAAAAGTCAAATCAAGAAATATTAGCTAGGTAAATATATAAGACAAATTTTAAAGGCATGCGTTATGCGTGATAAAAATGAACGAATCTAAGGTCTTCAGGGCTGTGACTGAGAACTCCGCTCATTTGTAAAGGAAGGCTCCCGGGGAGTGTGGTTGCTAAGGCACAAGCACTGCAGTTCCTCAGGTAAACCAGGGCCGCTCCTCAGCCTTGCACAGCACTGCCTGAATATCAGTTTTTAAGACATTCTAGTCACTTCTAAGTTCCATTGTGTTTTCGTCAGTGGTTCCAACACTTCGTGGTTCACATTCTCTCCTTCCTGTAACTGCCGTTCTGTATTTTGGAGAAACACTGTCTAGACTTTATGAGATACCAATACCATAAGCACAGGCAGCTTTGCAAACCTTCTCTCTGTAGTGCCACTGCCCCTATGTAGTTGAACCGTCTGGCTTACGAATGAAAGTGACTTGGACTACTATTATTTTATTTGGCTTTGACAGTTATTTGTGGGTAACACTAATCTACTTTTTTATTGGATATTTTATTTATTTATGTTTCAAATGTTATCTCCTTTCCTGATTTCCCCTCCCCAAATCCACTATCCCATCCTCCCTCCCCCCTGCTTCTATAAGGGTGCTCCCCCACCCACCCACCTACTCCCACCTCACCACCCTGGCATTCCCCTAGTCTACTTTTCTAACTGTTGGCCTGGCTACTTCCCCCAGAGGTGTATCCCATATACTTTCTGTTTCTCCTAGCCATATGCTCATGGTCCATTTCCTCTTAGGGCAGCTTCCTCCTCTTTCCTTTAAACTTCTGTGTTTCTTCTTCTCTCTCTGCAACCCCCAACCAGGTAACTCCAAACCCATCTACTTCTAATCCCTCCAGTAAATGGCCGTATCATTTTTATTAAACTAATACTTTTAAATTCAGGAACGAGATTTGCACAACAAAAGCTGGTAAATCTGGGAATTTACTTGGAGACAACTAGACAGAATTTAGTTTGCCAGTACATAGAAACAGACCAAACCTCAACACCGATAGTTTTCAGAACATTTTAGCCAAATTAAATTCACTACTACAGACGCGTGCTCATGCTGAAGTAAGCTGATCCTACTGATTGAAGTTGTAAGATTGGATCCCGAAGTTTAAAGTTACCGAGTATCTACTGAAATGATTATTTTAGGTCCAGACTCTGGTGAAGAATCAAGACAATAACAAGCAATGTTTACCTTCAGTATACCTAGGTTGATCTAAGAGGGAAAACAGTGACGGCTACAGCAAGAAAGAATACTCTAAAATTGGTATAAAGGAGAGGAAAAGAGCGCGCATGGTTAAGGGGTATTAAAGTGCTTCCGGAAGCAAGGCAGCCTGTTGCAGACTTCTGCTGATTCAGTCTGTGCATTTTTCAACAGGGAACATAGCTTTGTCTTTGCATCGGTACATTCGGGATCTGCAGGATGTCCCAGCAATTGTTTACTTTCAGATAAGTACAATCATGTTTAAAATTGAGAGTAGAATTCTCTCTCTCTCTCTCTCTCTCTCTCTCTCTCTCTCTCCACACACACACACACAAACACACTTGTGTGTATTACTATTAAAATTTAATATATGTATATATATGCAAATACATACATATGAATGAAGCTTAAAGTTCTGGACACGCTGATTCACATCCATTATTCTAACATTCTGGAGGGCAAGAATCACAAATTTAAGGCTAGGCTATGCAGCAATGATAAAAATAAATAAATTAATACAATTTAGCTTCCCTCTCTGTCTCTCTCCCTTCCTCCCTCAGCCCCTCTCTTGCCTTCTCTCTCTCCGTGTGTGTGTGTGTGTGTGTGTGTGTGTGTGTGTGTGTGACATTTGTGAAGTGGGGTGCGCTCATGCGACAGCTTGTTTGTGCAGATGAGAGGTCAACTTGGTGGACCTCGAAGGGATTTTAATCCAGACATGCCTTTAAACCCAGGAGACATAGGCAAGCAGATCTTGGTGTTCAAGGAAAGCCTGGAACAGAGCAATTTCCAGGTGCCCCCGACAACAACAACAACAACAACAACAACAACAAACCAAAAAACAAAACTTAGTTCCACGCGTGGCGGTGCATTTCTTTAAGCCCAGCACTCAGGAGTGAGTTGTGAGGCAGTGCGGTGAAGTTCAGTTGGTGGCAGTTCAGTTCCTGGAGTTCAGAGGTAGGTTTACTGGGACAGCTTTACAGAGACAGGCTGTATGTGAAGACAGAATAGTCAAAGAATGAGAAAGAACCAGGAGATTAGAACAGACTGCTGTTTGAGCTCAAGCAGACCAACTCAGCCAGATGGAAAGAAGCCAGTTTGAATCAGTCAGCTTGAAGAAGAATTTGGTTCAGAACAGCTGAGTCAAATCAGCCAACCAAAGTTCAGAAAGCACTAGAAACAGTGAGCTTATCCAGCAGTAAAGCCTCTGAGATGACAATTGCTCCAGAGGAACAAAAGACACATTTATTTCCAGCACCTTAAAATGGGTTCCAGGGACTGAATTCAAGTCATCAGACTCTACCTTCTATGACATCTTGCTTTACCTCCTAATTTAACAGCCCTTTAAATTTTTAATAAACCATTTAAAATAATGCGTATATAGTTATGTCTCTAATTCCTGTGAGCAAATAGCTGACAAGAAGCCATTTCACGAAGGCAAAGGTGTTCTGCTCCTTGTTGAAAGTGAAGTTCATTAAAGCAGAGAGAGCGTGGTTGCAGGTGTGTGAGGCTACAAGTTCCCATACGAGTCTATCAGGAGACAGAGAAGGCAAAATTTTTGAGGTTCATTTGGCGTTTTCTCATCTCATCTCCCCCCACCTCTCTGTCTCTCTCTGTGTCTGTGTCTCTGTCTGTCTCTCTGTTTCTCTATCTCTTTATCTCTGTCTCTCTCTGTCTCTGTCTCTCTCCCTCCCTCCCTCCGTCCCTTTACCCACTCTGATACTTGGCCCTAGGCTGTGAGATGGTGCCACCCATACTCAGTGTATCCTCTTTGTAAGTATCGTTAAGAACGCACAAGAAAATATGCCTCACAAATGCCTTAGCTAGTCATTTATTCAGTTGATGAACCATTATAATAAGGAAGGCAATAAGAATCTCCAATGAAAATATTAAAATGTGAAGAAAATATGGTGAAGGTTTAACATTTCAGCAAAATAAATTGTCCTCAACTCATGTATGGCTTAAAGGCATATCCTTCCATTTATTTAGTCATATACCTATACTTTAAATAATATATGGGGTTTATAGATTTGCTCATAAGTGAAGTATAACAGAATCACTCCAAAATACTGTTTCAAAGATATGATATCATCACAGTGATGTTTAGCATCAGATGGCAAATTATCTGGTCAATATTTTCCCTGCCCCATCCTGAATATTTTCCTTGAATTCTTGACTTACCATCCCTCTTTATCCCCTGTATCTCTCCATTTATTTTTCTTTCCTTTGGATTTTTCTTCTTCTTTTGATACTGTCTCACATTATAGCCTAGGCTTGACTACAAGTCACTAGCCTTGGATTCTTTGCCTTTTTCCTGCTTTGGCTTCTTGAGTTCCAGAATTACAAGCATGAGCCGCCATATCCAGATACTCTATTTTTTTTTCTTGATATGGAACTTCTTTGTGACTTTCAAAGTTGAAACTCGTTTTCATTTTGAACCTAATGCTATTTTAAAGGAGGAGACATCTGAAGAATTCTTGCCTGTAGCTAGTCAACAGGCTAGTCTGAGTTCTCTTATTATTCTTTGTCTTTTGTTGGTAGACGTGGAACACAGAATAGAAATTATGTATTTCAGTGTGTTTTCTCTTTACTGCAAAACTCTTGGACTTAGAACCCTTTATCAACTGAGCTAAAATTTGGTTGAAAGAGAAATGTCCTGCTGCCCTGTTACCTAGGTAACCCAAACCTTGAAATGTCTGGGTTTTGCCAATGTACTGTATTTGGTCATTCAGTGGGCTCTGCTTAGGCAGGAATTTCCTCCCTGTGTCTTAGGCTATCCCCTTCATGTAGAGCCAAGTAGTTCATGGGAACCTGAGGCTTCTAATCTAGTGTTTGATGGTTTGCTGGGGTTGGAAGAAATACCAAGCCCAATGTGTCTAGCATCGAGTGGATCCATTTTCTTCCAAAACAGCTGTAAGAAAAGCAAGCCTCCACATGTAATCGCTTTCAAAGCTTTTTCATGCAGCCTGCTTACTGACACCTGAGACCCCATGTAAGTCACAAAGACTGCCTAAATACGAGGCAAGTAAACCAGACTCACTCTAGTCTTCAATGACAAATATCAAAATCATGTACAAAAAATTGGAGGTTATGGTTTTACATTGGTCATCTCTAACGATTTTAATGCTTACCATTTTAGTTTTACGTTAAATTTCAAACAATTTTCCTTAGTTATTGGTCTACACACCCTGAGAAGTGTAAAGAGTAGACATTCCAGTAGAATAAGTGATTATAAAGTAAGCATCTATAAATCTGTCACCTAAATCAGGAAGTAGCCATTTTACTAATTGCCCAATAAATGCCCACAGAGCAACATCATTCATTCCATTTTTGAAGGAATCTTCCTTCTTCTCCACTTAATTACTTGTGTTTCTGGTTCTACTATGCACATGGATAATCAACTTTGTCAACCTGCACTTATATTTTATGTATGCTACAGCATACATAAATATGTATTTTATATTTTGTTTTTGTTTACTCACTATCATTTGTATTGTAACAACTACATCTATTTGGCTAAGTACAATACATGTTTGCATAGGCGTGAAAATTTGATGGACATTTGGGATGCTTCCATGTTTTGATTGCTGGGAACTATATTTCTACTAGTTTAGGAGCCTCCTTGAGAGACATTTAATGTGAAGTTTTAACTGAGTAGAACTGCCCATCATGGTTGTAGTTGGCAGTGTATCATTTCAGAGATGTCAATTTCTCCAGATCAATTTAAGTTCTTGAGTGACCATCTCACTTCTCTTTAGAAGTCCCTAAACAATGCTGCCAAATTCACGTATGTTAAAATCAGTTTGCATTCTGTCTTTCTCTGCTAAAGCTTCAGTGATTTCCTACTCTCTAATAGCCTCCTGTGGCCACTTAAATTTAAAATTTAATTAGTGAAAGTTAAATACAATTCATATTTACTTTCTCAGTTGCATTAGACACACTTCAAGAGCTCCATAGCACTGTGTGCATCTGCAGCATGGGGCAGGGCCAATCTAAAGCTTTTGCCTTGTGCTAGCAAGTTCTATTCTATTGGGAGCATCGTGTTCTAATCATAAGAATATGCCCAACCCATTTCTTCCTTCCCCAAAACACCTAGGTCAAATGACCCTTCTGTTTTTGTTTTTGGTTTTGATTTTGTTTTTTCAGTCTGAGTACTGTTGGCTAATCATTGCCTATTATCTCTTATTAGTGATATGGTCAAATTCTAAACAGTAATGATAATCATCCTCAGCTTAATTAATTAATTAATTTGATGGCTCTATTTATTGTGCTGATGAGATTGGTGTCATATGAAAAAAAACAATAAGAATTCAGGAGAGTATTCTCTGGTTTGAAATTCAAGTGTTTTCCAAATAGAAGGAGGAAAAAGAAATTGCTTCCAAGTTTCTATTATTATGAACTAAACTATTTTAAGTTTGCAAACTCAATGAGAGATGTTTCAATGGTGAAAAGCCTGATTAAATGGCATAATCTACCTTGTTCATGAGTAGACGAGTATTATCAGACAGAAGCCCACCTACTCAATTTACAAACTCAATACAATCTCAACAACTGTAAAGGAAGATACATTCATTTTTGCCTCGTGATGTCTGATGTTTCACTTAGCTTTGCTGGTTTGGGCCAATGAGTAATGAGTAGCAGAATATTCTATTGGTAGGAATTTGACAGAGAAGGATGGCAAGGAAATAGAGAAAGGAGGAGGATATGAATGGACAAAGGAAGAGGGACGAAGAGACTGGACAGAGGGATTGAGGGATAGATGGATGGATGGAGACAGGCAGTAACAGAGGTCAGGAAGGAAAGAGAGAGGAGGGTTGAGAAGGAAAAGAGCACATGAGAACACTCACTCAGGGGTTAGGGTTCTAATGTCTTCTTCAAGAACGATTTTGCCACAAGGCCCCACCTATTAAAGGCTCCATTACCTTCCACAAGTTGGTACTTTGGGTTCAAACCTTTACAACACTGCCTTTGGGGGGTATTTTGATTTTCAAGCCACTATATATTTTGTTGATTTATTTTTTGTTTGCAGATACTGAAAATGGGATAGTTTTGTCTTGAAGAAAGTAATTGCTGTCTGTGTGTTCTTTGTATTCTCTGGCTGAACTCAACAGTCCTAGAACATGATGAATAACGCTGTCTAATTATTGGTGCCTTGCTTGTCCAATGAAAATACTTTGCTTTAGCAGTAACACACTACATTTCTCTGACTGATATAATCTTCATTTTCTGTGACTATGGCATGTATATATCGAGACCCTGGAAAAGCATTGACAAGGATCCCCTCCATAACTCCAGAAAGCACTGAAAGTTTTATCTCTCTCTGCACTAAACTCCCTCATAGAAATTTGATGGTGACAATGGTTTCAATCTCTTCACCAATTTTGTCACACTAAATTACTTGTGCATTGTTTGCTAATGGTAAGTAATAAAAATTGTTAATGGGTTAGTATGCCCTTCATATCTAATTTTCCAAGTTGAATTTCTATCCGTCATCATTGGCCAAATGTCAGAAGTTGATACATGCCATATGTAATATATTCAGAAAGCTTTGTCAAATGTTGGGTTAAAAGAATGGGTAGACTCTGTACATTTTTCAACAACTCAAGTGTCCATGTCACTGGCAATTTTACTGGTGTTGACAGTAATATGGTCTGACTGTGCCCTTTATCATTCTAGCAATGCCAGAAGAGACTATACTTAAAGCCTCAAAATATATTCTCTGTAGAATGTCTTCATATTATTCTTTGTTTTTCCCTCTTCTTTTTGTTTTTGATAACACAGGATATCATGCTTTTCAGGCTGGCTTGAAACTCAAGTGCAGAATGTTCTAGGACTCTAAATACATTTTCCTGCTCACCTTTCACACTCTGGGAGTCTAGGCATTCATCATCAGGCTTTGTTTCATGCCAGGTGAACATCAAATCCTGGACCATAAGCTAGCCAGCCATGCTACCAACCAACCTATATATGTAGAGCTTTTACTCACTAATGATTTGGTCACATGTATGAGAAAAAAATGGAAGTGTGAACTGCTAATGTGCTTGTCATCTAGTTTTCTATTTCTCTATAGTGCTTTGCAAGAAAATAGGCCCCACTGACTCCTAAGGAGTGGCACTATTAGGAGGTGTGGCCTTGATGGCAGAAGTGTGTCTATGACTGTTGGGCTTGATGTCTTAGAAGCTCAAAACCAGGCCTAGTGGCTCTCAATATTTCCCCACTACCTGCAGATCAAGATGTAAAATTCTTACGTCCTTCTCTAGGACCATGTCTACCCTCAGGCTGCTGCGCTTCCTGTCATGATGATAACAGACTAAACCTCTGAAACTGTAAGCCAGACCCAGCGAAATGTGTTCCTTTATAAGAGTTGCTAGGGTCATAGTGGCTTCACAGAAACTGAAATTGTAACTAAGGCACTGTCAGAGAAACAGCCACTGCACTAAGTTATAGACAAACTATCAGGACAGTTCCTTCTAGTGGAAATCGTTTGTCCCAAGTCGATGGGATCCAGTGAGTCAATTCCTTCCTGCCTCCGTATTGTTCTGGATGCTCCTCTGAAGCTCAGATTAAAACAAGAAAGCAACCAAAACAGAGGAAAATTTGGTGGTTTTAGAAAATACATACTTTTTAAGAATGCGTAGATTTATCCAGATTAATAATCGATGACTTGGAGCTTCAGAGGCTAAAACAAATACATTGAACGTGGCCTTTAGTTACTAGTGGCCTGTGATTCTGATAAGTCCAGTGCCAACTTCTTGACAAGAGAAGGTCTTCGTTACATTATGTGATGGTTGTTTTCTGTCCCCAATTTAACAAATCACTTTGTTCTGTAACAAGAATGTCCTGGGAAGGACAGGCACCAGATACATTTGTCTGCATCCCAACCAAATAGCTTGATTAGTAGAATCCTGTTTTCAAAAGTGCTGTCTTAATTCTCTCCTCTTTTTTAATCCACCTTGGACAGAACCACAAGAATTTGACTGTAGAGTAACTACACCATGACAGGCTCATATTTACAACCCCCCAAAGAAAACTTTATTGAAAATTATTCTTTAATAGTTACAAGCTCTAGTATTGCCTTCATTTTTTCATTCTTTTTCCCTGGTTCTTTTTCCTCCTTGAGAAGAGCGTTTGTGTTCAAAGTTCTGATTTTTTTGCGATGTTTTAATTTACAACATTGAAAATATTCTTTTTAAAATAAACTTTACTATTAAAAATCTTGTAAATAAGTTTAGAACAGAGGCTGAAGGAACACCCATTCAGAGCCTTCCCCTTCATGAGCACATGAAACTCAAGAAGGATGACCAAAATGCGGATGTTTCACTCTTTCTTTAAAAGGGGAACAAGAATACACTTGGGAGGGGATAGGGAGGCAAAGTGTAGAACAGAGGCGGAAGGAACGCCCATTCAGAGCCTGCCCCACATGTGGCCATACATATACAGCCACCAAACAGAAAAGATGGATGAAGCAAAGAAGTGCAGGCCGACAGGAAACGTATGTAGATCTCTCCTGAGAGACACAGTCAGAATACAGCAAATACAGAGGCGAATGCCAGTAGCAAACCACTGAACTGAGAATGGGACCCCTGTTGAAGGAATCAGAGAAAGGACTGGAAGAGCTTGAAGGGGCTTGAGACCCCATACGAACAACAATGCCAAGCAACCAGAGCTTCCAGGGACTAAGCCACTACCCAAAGACATTGGCTGACCCTGGGCTTCAACTTCATAGGTAGCAATGAACAGCCTAGTAAGAGCACCAGTGGAAGGGAAAGCCCTTGGTCCTGCCAAGGCTGGACCCCCAGTGAACGGGATTGTTGGAGGGAGGGTGGTAATGGGGGGAGGATGGGGAGGGGAACACCAATATAGAAGGGGAGGGGGAGGGGCTAGGGGGATGTTGGCCTGGAAACCGGGAAAGGGGATAAATAACATTTGAAATGTAAATAAGAAATACCCAATTTAATAAAGATAGAGGAAAAAAATCCTGTAAATAAAATAAAAACGTTACACTATTTCCTATTGGACAGTTAAAATATTTTTACAGGATAAATATAATGTATATTTATTTCTTCTTTGGTAAGTATTAGCAAAATCTATACACATATACATATATACTTGTTTGTAGGGAAGTCTCTGTGTTTACTTCGGACATATGGTATAGTGGATATGATATCAACATTGAGGAATAGAATCCTTGCTGTAGTGTTTGTGTTAGGGCTGCCACAATCTTTTACACTATTGCTCTGCAGGATAGGAACCCATGGCTTGGGGTTATCGGTAGAAGCAAGTTTGTTGGGTTTGTCCTTAATTAGTTTATGTAAATTGTACTTTGAAATAATCCCTTAAAACAATCAATACACTGCAAATTGTGGCTTTCTTATTTACATTCTTATTTAGTAAAGCAGTTTCTCTAATGATGGCTTCCAGGCAACGTTTTATTAGCCTAGTGTGAAGTCCCAAACACACTCCAAAGGGAAAAAAGATGACATTGACTTCAACATAGCCATTAATCCAAGCCACTTCCCTTTACTTAGTACAAATTGGAGAAATTTGCTAAGCCTGTTATTTATTTCCCCCACCTCAACACACACAATTAACTCCCCTGAATTACATCTACATTGAGAGCTTCAAATAAATGTCTGCCCTTTTTGAAATACCAACGTGACATTGTGCAAAGTATGTAGTGTCTGAGAGTCTGACTATATTGAGTCTTACAAATAGATGAAAATGAGTGTGTTTTTGCTTTCTAATAGATATGTATAATGGAATAATAAAAACAAAAGATAATATTTTTCTACATAATGCTTGTCTTTTTGTTAGCAATACCGCAAAGACATAGAATACCTTGAGATATGAACCTCTTCTTTGTGTGTCTATTGTACATATCTAAGGCTGTCTTTGGAAGCTACTTATTATATCTGACTTTGCATAGGGACTTAAGATGCTCTTGCTTGATTTTGTGAATTATATTTACTGGCATATTTGTGTGTGGTGTGGTGTGTGTGTGTGTGTGTGTGTGTGTGTGTGTGTAAATTTAGCTAGATTAATTTTCTTGTTGTCTAAAGCCAAATTATATAGTACAAGAAAGATTAATTTCATGTCCTCTATTTCACTATTTTCAGAGTTTTCATGGCAATGTGGTCATCTCAATATATGCTTCTCAGTGTCTAATTTATGAAATTGCTAAATGAGTTTCAAGTTTCTGCCCCTTTAACACTTAACCCAGGAGTACAAACTCAGGCTGTATCTGGCCAACAGTTCACTATTAAACTACTCAATGGAAGCAGAATGTTCCTTTTATTATGACAGAGTAGGGGTCATTTTTCTCCCTTTTCTAGATTCCAGTATTTCTTAACTTTAAATTGTTATCTTTAGTTATGATTGTGGTTGTCCTGGTTAGTTTTTACTGTCAAACTGATAGAACCCTGAGTTATACAGGAAGAAGGAATCTCATGTGAATATTTGCCTCAATAAGATTAACCTTTGACCATGTATGTGAGGAATTTTCTTAGTGGAAAATAAATGTGGGAGGGCTCTGCCCACTATAAGTAGCACCATTCTTAGGAAGTGAGTGTGGGCAATATAAAAAAGACCTGCCAGTCCCTCTCACCATCTACTTGTTTTGATTATTTTGTTCCCCCTTCTAAGTTGGGCTGAAGTATCCACTCTTTGGTCTTACTTACTCGTGAGCTTCATGTGGTCCATGAGTTGTATCATGGGTATTCCAAGCTCTTTGTCTCATATCCACTTATCAGTGACTTCATACCATGTGTGTTCTTTTGTGACTAAGTTACCTCACTCAGTATAATATTTTCTAGATCCATCCATTTGCCTGCAAATTTCATGAAGTCATTTTTAATAGCTGAGTAGTATTCCATTGTGTAAATGAATCACATTTTCTGTATCCATTTCTCTGTTGAGGAATGTCTGGATTGTTTCCAGTTTCTGACTATTATAAATATGGTTGCTGTAAATATAGTAGAGCATGTGTCCTTATTACATGCTGGTGTGTCTTTTGGGTATATGCCCAGGAGTGGTACAACTGGGTTCTCAGGTAGCACTAGGTTCAATTTTCTGAGGAACTGCCAGACTGATTTCCAGAGTGGTTATACCAGCTTGCAATCCCACCAGCAATGAAGGAGTGTTTCAGTGAAGGAGAAGGAGGAGAGGGTCAGGAAATTGAACAGAGGTGCGTAGCAATGGGGAATGGGGAACTGGGGTTAGCCACCAGCAAGTCCCAGGTGCCAGGAAAGCAAGAGGCTCCCAGGACTCCATGGGGATGACATTAGTTGAAATAACCCACAAAATGGAGAGAGAACCTGTCGAGATCATATCAAGAGGTTAGGCATGTTCCCTAGTTGAGGGATGGGGCCACACACCTATCTCCAAAAATTTTAACCCAGAATTGATCAAGTCTAAAGGAAAT
The DNA here is from genome assembly GCF_011064425.1 of Rattus rattus. Lineage (NCBI taxonomy): Eukaryota > Metazoa > Chordata > Mammalia > Rodentia > Muridae > Rattus > Rattus rattus. The sequence continues at coordinate 20,358,935 of NC_046155.1, read as the reverse complement.
ACAGGAACAAAGAGTGGAGCAGGGACTGAAGGAAAGGCCATCCAGAGACTGCCCCACCTGGGGATCCATCCCACATGCAGACACCAAACCCAGACCCTATTGCTGATGCCAGGAAGTGCTTGCTGACAGGAGCCTGATACAGCTGTCTCCTGAAGGGCTCTGTCAGATCCTGACCAATACAGATGTGGATGCTGGAAGCTAACTATCAGACTGATCACAGGGATTCCAATGGAGGAGTTAGGAGAAGGACTGAAGGAGCTGAAAGGGCCATGTCCATCAATGGGAGGGGAGGCCCTTGGTCCTTTGAAGAGTTGATGCCATAGTGTAGAGTAATGTTAGGGTGGTGCCACATGGTAATGGGTATGTGGGGGAGCACCCTCATAGAAGCAGGGTAAGGGGAGATGGGATGAGGTTTGCAGAGGGAAAGCCAAAAAGGGGGATAGCATTTAAAATGTAAATAAATAAAACATCTAATTTAAAAGAAGAGAAAGAAGAGGACAACCTCCCAGAACAAAAGCCAAGAGGAAGCCAATAAGCAGTGATTTCTCAAGGTTTTTGCTTGAGTTACTGTTTGAATCCATGTCCTGATTTTCTTCCATGATGGACTGTGACTTAAAAATGTAAAATAAAATAAACCCTTCCTTCCTTGAAATTTCTTTCTACAATGGTATTTATTACAACAACACAAAAGAAAATTAAAGCAATGGTGACAGTATTAATAGATTTCTTCATGGCAAGAGATCTATTTCTTCCAATCTCCAACAAGATCTACATTGCAAAGTAGCTAAATTAGTGAAAATAAATTGGACAAAAACTTTTAATTGTTTTTAATTAATTCTAATTTTGCTCATATGTTTAATGGTGGGCAAAGAATTGTGAATTTACTCTTGGTCTTCTATATCCTTCAGCATATATCTTAGTATGTCTACATGTAAATATAAATGACTATGTGTATGTATGTATCTACCATCTGTGTATTTACGTATATATGTATGCGTGTATGCATGTATGCATGTATGTCTGCTTATCTATAGCTATCATCAATCTATCATCTATCTTACATCTAATAATCTATCATATATCTATGTATTCATCTATGTGTACATGTATGTATGCGTCCATCATCTATCTCTCTCTCATTTGTCAGTCAGTCTGTGTGTCTGTCTGTTACTTATCTAACCTAATTCTATAAGAATAACTACAGATAATCTGGAAAGTTACTACTCACATCAATTCATGTAGATTTTGAAATTTTCTGGTTGCTGAAGAGAATGTTCCCTAGAACCTTTACTCTTAGTGAATGAAGATTCACTAATACATAAAGCTAAAACACAAACAAGCCATAAGTGTTTCCTATCTATGGAATGTTGTTCTTGTGCAATTGGGAGTTTCAGAAGCTTTCTTAGTGGTGATGGTGGACTGCGTTGGTTCTTTCCTGTTTCCTGCCTGGTGTCAGCCCAAGGTAAGATGTGTCATAATGCATTTCAAAGATGATGTGTTAGAATCCACTCAGAGTGCTACTTAAGAATATATCAATTGCTATTGATATATTCTATCATTCTCTGGATTGCACAAGAAAAAGAAGGCCATAATAAAACAGTACAAATGGACACGGAGATAAAAAAGATGTGATATTCTTTGTGTATTTCAATACTATTTGTTGGGGGAGCTTCAATCATTTGTGTGTAACGTCAGTCATCATTTAATAACTGTTTTGCCTTTACAGACTATGAGGATTTGAAAAATAGAGATTATGTGCTTTTGAGGTATTTTTAGAACAGAACACACAAAGTGTGTAGGTATTCACCTGATCTCACTCAATGGTAGGATCTAAAGAAGCTGATCTCATAGAATTACTGGGAATGAAAATATTTAACAGTGGGAAAGAGGAAAATATAGAGTGCTCCATGAATATAGTATAATATTTGGGAAGAATTAGTTTGGATGACTATTATTACTAATATTAGCCAGATGGAGAAATTTTGCTGTTCATATCATAAAAAGATCAATGTTTAAGATGAAAGAGGGCGTTTTAATACCATCACCTAATCATTATTTTAAATGTGTATCTATGTGTTTGAATGTGTCAAATATGACTGTGTGTCCTATAAATAGGTGCCTTTACATTATGCCAGTTGAAACAAAATGAAATGAAATACATAAATATCATTAAAGGGGATATTTTAGATGAATGACCAATGTTGTTATTATATATAGTAAGAACCCAATAATTAGCTTAGTCCCTACAATATAAATAGCACTTATAATTACCTTTGATGCTAAAAACCAAGGGAAAGGGGCTACAGAAGGAAAAATTGCTGGCTTTAGTACAGTGCCTTAAAAGCAACCCATCTACTTACTGCTTTAGTTTGGTTTCCTATTAAAGAAGACCCACAGAGGTGGTCCACCGTCACTGGTAATGTGATGAGGTGATTCCAGGTATCATTAGGGAAAGCAGGAGAAACTAAACAGAAAGATCACCTTCTGATCAGAAAACACATTATCAAACAAGAACACGTTGTGACTAAGTGTCTCTGGAGGACAGACAAGAACGAATGCTACAGACTTATTTAGTCTAATGGGCAAAAGAACCTGGTATTGATATATTGTCTTAATTTGTTCAGACAGCCCATGAGCTGAAAAGCTTTTTCATGATAGAATTTCTCCTTCTTTTCTTGGTTCTGGAGAAATCAAAGATGAAGGCGCTGACAATTTGGTGTCTGGTAAGAAATCCCTCCCTGGTTCATAGATGGAATGCTTTTCATAACCCCCATGGAAGAAGAGGTAACAATTCTCTCCTTGGCCTCTTCAATAGTACATCAATTCTATCTGTGAGAGCTCTCTTCTAATAACCAACCCTCAGCCCCCATAAATATCTCTACTTTGAGAGTTAAGTTTTCAACATAAAATTTCTAAGAGAAACAAAAATGACCGGTCATAGGATGCATACCTCATACTAGGGGCTGCTGTCAGATATTAATCTTCAACTGTGTGCTTTAAATGTCTCTATCAAACGAACAGGTGTTGGCAATGGGAAGTAGGGTTAGTATGAGCCGTTCCTCACAAAGAGCCTCTCATATTAAGTATTGTTGAAAAAATAAACCTATTATGTTTCCTATAATCTGGGATTTTTTTAACTTTTGATTGTGAATGCCCTGGGAATACAGATTCTGCTTTCTATGTTTAGACACAATGGTTAAGAAGTAGAATGCAAATATGTATTAGTTTTACACAAGGCACCTTAAAATATAAATAAACATTAAGGTTTTTAGTAATAATGTTTGAGAAAGTATAAATTACTTCTTTTAAAAGCTATGTGCATTCTTATAAGAGCACTGCTCCTAGGTAAAGTCCATAACTGTATGAGTCTGTAGGAAAAGTCAGAAAGGCTCATGCGACCCTACATCTCCGTAAAAGTGAAAACCACATGTCATATATAACTATGACTTAAACTTCTGGTAACAGAACAAAATTTTATTGAAATTATGACAAAAATGTCTCCAGATTGTCTCTGGTCCTCAAATGGTCTAGATTATTTGTTTCTCAGAAGAAATTCCCAATTTCTCCTCACTCATTTCTCTTCAGGTTTTGGCTGAAATGCTACCATTTGTACAGTCAAGGCAAATGGGTAGATTGTCATTCAGTATAGGTTTGTGTGTGTGCTTGCATTGTTTAATACTGTGACCCTTTTCTGTCTGTCGATTTCACTTTCCTCTCTCTCCCTTTTGTCTATATCTAAATTTTACAGGCTTAAATAAGTCTTAAAATAAACTTCAATGGTTCTAAAGAACTCATTGAAAAGCACAATGATTATTGCTAGGTAAAAGGAACATCTAAGCAAAGAAAACATTTTATCATAATAAAATTATGTATAGCCACAATTTAATAAGGATTATTGAATCAGGCTCTAAGAGTTTTGTACGTGCATATCCAGAACATGTTAGTAGGCCTCTGATGATTTTAATGTTCTTTTGTTTAAGTCAATCTCTTATAGAAGAAACTGCTTAACTTCAATTACTTACCCAATATTCTGCACCTCGTTTTTTCCACTGGGGCGTGTGTGTGTGTGCGTGTGTGTGTGTGTGTGTGTGTGTGTGTGTGTGTGTGTGTATGTGTTTTTATGCATATTAGTCTATGTGTTGGTGTCTATGCATGTATAAATCTGCCTGTATGCACGTGTATTTGCACCTGTCTCTATATATCAGTGTACATGTATCTTTATGCGTGCATGGGTATTTTATGTCTGATTTATGTGTCTACATCTGTATGTATTTCTCTGTGTATGTCAGTTTCTGTATTATATGTATCATTGTGTGTTTGTGTCGGGAAGAGGCAGACAGAAAGACAGAGACAGATGGAGGGACAGACAGATAGAGAGGGGGAGCACAGATTTGTCCCTTCCACTGTTCCTCAGTTCAACATGGTCTTCTGGAGGACCCTAGGCTACAATCCCTCTGTGAATGTATCCATGGAGGTAAAACCTCATGATATCGGATCAGAACTGATATCTAATGTTAATGAAATACTACTTCAATCTTGCATAATGGAATTTCCTCAGAATGGGCCAAAAATGGAGAAGGAGATAAGGAACTCACTATATAGGTTCAATTAGGACAAGTAATCAAATCTACTTAATTCCTGGGTAGAGAAACTAGAAGGAGGAAGGATGACTCTCATGTACAAGGATACAGCTGTGCTATGAAAGGTTCACATCCAGAGAAAGGGCATAGCAGCAGGATAGTTTCTAATTTGGGATTTTTCTCATATCAGTTGGCAAAATGATATGGAGAGACAAGAAAATTAATCAAGTTCCAAAGTACTCAGACTTGAAAAGCTGTATTATCTTACTAAGTGTGAGGAGATGTGGTGGACAATTCATTTACATACATGTAAAATACATCTGTTATTAGACAGATTCTCTAATAGGCAGAGAGGGGCCTTGCATAATTAATAAAGATGACGAGGTTCCAAGATGATTGGCTTCTTCCTCACTTTCCCGACCTAATAAAGAAGCTTGATAGATTAAACCAAAGGGCTGCTAGTCCTTTTCCTTTGACAGTAAGGCCCCTGCCTATGGACCAGTCTAGAAAGTCCTATGCTAGACCAGGATATGTTTTTCTCAATGTTGTGGGTCTACCAGTCTTTCTGTCTGGATTCAAACTGACCAACCTTAAACTCGAGAAGAAAGACCTCCTCAAAGACCCTTACGTCCCCCAAACCCCAAAAAGAGATGGTGTAACTGCTTCCTGTATGATTGGCAGATGGCATTTTTCTCTGTATTCTTTGCTGTGTGTGTATTTTCTCACCCCTAAGAGAAATCTCTCTTTAGAGGATAACGCTATCTACTGCTTTCTGCTGCATCTGAGATTTTCTGTTACACTAACGATATCTTTCCTGAATTTTAATTCATTAATGGTCAGAGAAAATAAACCTGATCAAGACCTCTAGACAGTATCATACTAAACCCCATGTATAAACAAGGGAGGATAGCAACTGTGTTTAGTAGAGTATGAACAGCACCGATCTATGTTCACATCACGAATGTTATCTTACTGATGGCATGTCTCCTAGGCACAGGTATTCCTGGAAACCAATTTAGAGCAAACTTCACTATGCTTCTCTGATTTATTTTGATTCATTTAACCTTTAAAAAACTTGGGAGTAAATTTTAGAATTTGGTTTCATCTTCTTTGATTACACTTCTAGTTCATTTTAAATTGAATTAATATTCCATGACAGTGGTATGTATGTGAATTTAAAAGCAAGTTAACAAATAAACTATTATTTAATCTATGGTAGATGGAAACTAGGTATGATCTTACTTGGCAAGCTGCTCAGGTTTGAATGGAAGCCCTGTGTTTCTCCATCATAATCATTGGTGTGTATTCTGAGTATGAATGTTCATTAGTATATTATAGAATTTTAATTTCCGATGTTTGTTAAAATTATGTGAAGCAATTACCCAGGGTGTTAGGAGCGCTGTTTTAATTCCAACACCTCTAGTTTACTTCCTTTCACTTGATCATCTCTGTATTTGTATAAAATTGAATATATATATGTATATATATATATATATACATATATATATATATATGCATGTGTGTGTGTGTGCATGCAGTACAGGTTTGTGTGCCTGCTAATGTTTGTGAAGGTATGTGCATGTGTGCATGTGTGCATGTGCATGCTGAGGTCAAAAGATAGCAGAACATAATTGGGCATTATATTATTAATATTTTATTTTATTTTTTTTAGCAGTAGTGTTTGGTCTTACCTTGGGGCTCTGGCTATCCAGTCTCTGGTTCTTGGTTACCTCAACAGTGTTGTGATGGATTCCTTTTTGGGGCATTAGCCTTGACTGAAATCAGACATGGGCTGGCTATAGCCCACAAGTTCTGTGCCGCCATTGCCTTAGCATACTTTGCAGGCAAGACAGACTATAGGTTGAAGGTTTTATTGTTGGCTTGGTATCCATGGTTCTTTAATCATTATCCTCCATTACTAGGAGTCCTTATGAGGGTCACCTTCATATATTCTAGGCACTTTCCCTGCAGTAAGATTCCACACCACCCCAGCAAAAGCCCAACAATTCTAGCCGTCTCCAGCTGCATTCTCTCCATCCAACTCATCTCCCTTACCCCTGATCGTCCAGCTTCCTTCACCACCTGGTCCCAGTCTGCCTCACAACATCTATTCTATTTACCCCTCTCAGGGAGATTCCAGATCCCCCGAGACCCCTCCACTTACCTAACTACTTCACATGTACTGATTGTAGCTTATTTACCATTCTCTTAATGGCAAATACCCACTTATAAGTGAATACGTGCCATGTTCATCTTTCTGGGTCTGGGTTGGTTGCCTCAGTGAAGATGATATTTTTTCTAGTTCAATCCACTTGCTTGCAAGTTTCATGATGTCACTTTTTTTGGTAATAGCTGAATGATAACCTACTGTGTAAATAAACCACATTTCTTTATCTCTCCTTCTGTTGAGGGACATCTTGGTTGTTTCCAGTTTCTGGCTATTATGAGTAGAACAGCAATGAACATGGTTTAGCAAGTGTCTCTGTGGTAGGATAAAACATCCTTTGGGTATATGCCCAAGAGCGGGATATCTGGATCTTGAGGTAGATTGATTATCAACTTTCTTAGGAACCAAACTATTGATTTTCAAATTGGCTGTGTAAGTTTTCATTTCCACCAGCATTGGAAGAGTGCTCCTTTGCCCCACACCCTCACCAGCACGAGCTGTCACTTGTGTTATTGATTTCAGCTATTCTGACAGGTGTATGATGGGATGTCAAAGTAGTTTTGATTTGCATTTCCCTGATGGCTAAGAATGTTGAACATTTCTTTCAGTGTTTCTCAACCATTTGAGATTCTGATATTAAGAATTCTCTGTTTGGATCTGTACTCCACTTGAAAAAAATAGATCGTTTTGTTTTTAATATCTAATTTCTTGAGTTGTTTGTTTATTTTGGATATTAGTCTTCCATTGGCCATGGAGCTGGAAACATCTTGGTCCATTCTGTAGGCTGCTGTTTTTGTTTGTATGAGCGTATTCTTTTCCTTACAGAAACGTTTCATGTTCATGATATCCCACTTATTAGTAGTTGATCTTTATGCCTGCACTATTGGTGTTCAGTTAGAACATCTTTTCCGGTGCCAGTGCATTCAAAGATATTCCCCACTTTCTTTTCTATTAGGTTCAGTGTGTGTGGTTTTATGTTGGGGTCTTCGATCTACTCAGACTTGAGTTTTTTGCAGGGTAATAAATATGGATTTATTTGCATTCTTCTATTCATAGATATACAGTTTGATCAGCACCGGTTGTTGAAGATGCTGTCTGTTTTTCAGTGTGCCTTTCTGGATTCTTCATGATCAATCATGTGTTCATAGGTATGTGGATTTATGCTTGGGTCTTTCATTGGTACTTATTGAGAAATTCATATATTTGTTTTAGATTTTCCAGTTTGTTGGATTATACAGTTTTTTTTAAAGTATGTTCTTTTTATTATCTAGATTTCTTTGGTGTCTGTTGTTATGTCCCCCTTTCATTTTTGATTTTGTTTATTTAGACATGCTGTCTGCTTTTTATTTAGTTTAGATATGTATTTGTCTATCTTATTGATTTTCTTTTAAAAAAACAAACTCGTTGTGGCATTGATTCTTTTTATTATTCTATTTGTTTCTATTTTACTGATTTCAGTCCTCAGTTGGGTTATTTCTTCCCTTCTACTCCTCTTAGGTATGAATACTGCTTTTTGTTCTAGTGATTTTGGACATGCTGTTAAGTTGTTAGTATAAGATCTCTCTCTCTCTCTCTCTCTCTCTCTCTCTCTCCTCTCTTTTTTGTTGTGTTTATTTATTTCCCTTCTTTTGCTTTTTCAGTGATTTTCATGTGGGACTATTTACTTCCTTTGTTTTCAAGAATGGAGTTAACTTTCTGAGATTGGAATTTTCCTTCAAGCACCTTCTGTAGGGTTAAATTTGCAGGGTTCAAATTTGACTTTATTATGCAATATCTTAATTTCCACCCTACGCTAATTGAAAATCTTGCTGACCATAAAGTGTCTAGGGTGACATTTGTTTGTAGAACATCTGTCTAGGCACTTCTAGACTTTACTCTCTCCACTGAGAAGTTAGCTGTAATTCTAATAGGTCTGCCTTTATATGCAACTTTTCTCCTTGCAGCTTTTAATATTATTTCCTTGTTCTGTATGCTTAGTGTTTTGATTATTTTATGGCATCCTTTCTACTCCAATCTCTTTGGTGTTCTGAATGCTTCTTATACCTTTATGGGCATTGCATTCTTTAGATTAGAATGAGTTTTTCTTTTGTTCCAGTTGAAAATATTTTCTGGGCCTTCGAGCTAAGATTCTTTATTCTTATTATTCTTAGGTTTGGTCTTTCATGGTGTCCCAGATTTCCTGGATGTTTTGTGTCAGGAGATTTTTAGATTTAACATTTTCTTTGTCTGATGTATACATTTCTTCTATTGTACCTTTAACACTTGAGAATCTCTCTTTCATCTCTTGTATTCTGTTGGTGAAGCTTTCCTCTCTTGTTCTTGTTCAAATTTCCAAGTTTTTCCTTCCAGAATTTCCTGTTTTCATTATTGATTCTATTTTCATCTTCAGGTCTTGAATATTTTCCTTCAACTGCTTGTGTTTTCTTTGCATTCTTAAAAGGATCTATTCATTTCATCCATTTTTTTTAGTTTGTATATGCTTAGTTTTCTTTATGGGATTTATTCATTTCCTTACTCTGTGTGTGTGTGTGTGTGTGTGTGTGTGTGTGTGTATGTGCTAGAGGGGGGTGAGGAAGAGAAAGAGAGAGAGAGAGAGAGAGAGAGAGAGAGAGAGAGAGAGAGAGAGAGAACTGAGCAATGGTTCTCATTGGCTGCCCTGCATTCTTATAGATCATCTTACAGTTCTATCTCACTACTGATCTCCCAAGAGTCCTGTAACTCCTCTGTTGCTGCCTTTTATTGTGACATCTCTGCCTCACTTTCTAGCCTCTGCACAACATCAGTTTTCTTCTCTATGTCTGTTTGTTATTCAACAGAGGCTGAGTCTAGACTTCCAGTAATTTGGGTCTTCACAAAGAGAACAGTTTAACAGATAGGCTGCACTTAGACTTAAGGTGATTTCTTCACTGCCCCATCTTCAGACTTCTTATTTCCATTTAAAAATTTTATTTTTAATTAAATTATGTAATTATATGATTATATAATTTCTCTCCCTCCCTCTAATCACCGTTATAACCCCTTAGGCTACTGCTTTCCATGGCATTTTTCTTTAATTAATATTGTTACATATATATGAATAAATATATAAATATAAGCTTTTAATCCATTTAGTGATATATAGATATAGATATAGATATAGATATAGATATAGATATATAGTATTGGATAGCAATTTAGGAGAGTCATTCCTGAAGTAATTCTCTCTCCATAGTCACTAATTGCCCCTAACACTTTATTCTCCCAGTGATATTTTTTCTCCAGCCATACTTACATGTCAACTGGTGGCTTGTATATATATTTGGTATTTTTTTCCTTTAAAATCTTAAACTCTTTCCCCACTCAATATGGGGGGAAAGGACAGAAGCCCTGAGGGCCAGCAAAAAAAAATGGAAACAGGCAACTTTGGGAGGAAGGAGGTTGGGAGGACCCTCCAGAATGTACCAGAGTCCTGGGAAGTGAGAGACTTTCAGGACTCAAAGAGGGTACCCTAGAGTGGAGAGAGGGAACGTGTAGAGCCCACCTTCAGCAGAAAGACAGGGCATCAGTTGAGGGATAGGTTTGCTATCCCACAGTCAAAACTCTGACCCATAATTGTTCCTGTCTGAAAGAACTACAGGAATGGAAATGGAGAAAAGCCTGAGGAAAAGAAGGTCCAGGGACAGGCCCAAAGGGGATTCAGCTCAAGGGGAGCCCACAAGGTCTGACACCATTACTGAGGCTATGGAGCACTCACAAATATGGACCTGAGTCTTAATTAATTGTAAGACTGGACCTGAGTCTTAATTAGCAGGAGACTCCCCTGAATGAGATGTGAGACCAGAGATGATGCAATGGCATGAGGATTATTATTATTCCAGCAAGCTGGGATCTGCCTACCTCATGAGGAGAGGTGAGCCCCGAACAATCTGTTAGTGCAGTTTTATATGTAGAACTAGAGTTTTAAAAAGGTTACTCATTGTCAGAGTCCGGATGTGCAGGGCCGGACGTGCCTGAGGGAGAGCCAGAGATAGGACTTGCCCGACCAGCTACCAGCCCCAAGGACACGGACCATCCGTAGCCATCCCCTCCCCTTCCTTCACTCCCCAGAAGTGAGTCACCCCCCTGAGTGAGATGAGCCACCCTACCTGCCTGCCGAGCTGCTAGAGAGCACGTGATTCCTTGCTGATGTAATTTCAGCCAAAATAACTGTGCACCATTTGAATTGATCAATCATGTGTAACCCTGAGAATGCCCCTAACCTCCCTATATAAACCCCGAGTTTGAAGCTCGGGTCAATTCTCTGTCTCCTGTGTGAGATACGACGACCGGGATCCTGCTAATAGGATCTCATTAATAAAAGCTACCTCTTGCTGTTACATCAAGACCGGCTACTCGTGATTCCTGGGGGCACCCCACCCCGCGATTGGAGCGAGAGACGCGGCTCCCCATTTAGGGGTACGCTCTTTCATATACATTCCTTAAAGGGCAGGTTACAGTGATGGAGACTGGGCATAGGGGGATTGGTGAGCTCAATTGACCATTAGGTCTTTCCAATCCAGGGCAGGGCTGGGGTCCTTGAAATGCACTGCTTTAGATATAAGTTGAGATAGTCCTGCTGTGAGGACAGGGCTCCTGGTCACCTCTGGGAACTGCCCCTGGAGTGATTGCTGCACTCCCTCCTGGATGGGAGGGGCTGTCTGAGGCTGGTGGGAAAATACTAGCTCTCACACTAACATGATTTCCCTCAGAAAGACCCAAGAAGCAGCTGAAAGAGTCAGATGCATATATCTGCACCTAACCAATAAACAGAAGCTGCTGACCCCTGTAGTTGAATTAGGGAAAAGCTGGAGGAATCTGAGGAGGAAGATGACCCTGTAAGAGGACCAGCAGTCTCAAGTAACCTGGACCCCAAGATCTGTCAGACACTGGCTCACCAACCAGGTAGCATACATCCACTGATAAGAGGTCCCCAACACATATACAGCAGAGAACTACCATGTGAGGATTCAGTCAGAGAAGACACAGCTAACCCTCAATTGACTGGAGGCCCCAGAGAGATTAGAGGTCTAATGAATGAGTGCCTCAGGGTATATTCTCAAAGGGGAAGTTGTATGCTAATAAGAGAAGCCATATTTCTCATCCATATACTATTCTTATCTCTCATATTAGCCTACATTTAGGACAGTTTCTGATAAATTATGTGAAACAAGCATATTTATTTTACTAAAGTCGTTTTGAAATCTCTTAGTTGTATTAGATCTCTTAGGCACATACGTTCCTTTCTTTGAATGAGTGTTCCTTGCTAGCTCACTGGTCTCTTCCCGTGCTTGTTGCTTCCCCTTCTCTTTGGCCTGAAGGTTTTTATTGTGTTGGATGAGGGAATATTAGGAAACTTCATGCACAAATTAATACACATGTTTTACTGGGAAATAAAAACTGCTATGGTTTCACGGACTAGGTGGACCTTTCTTGCTCACCCTTACCGCCTGGTTCTTTTTCTCTACTGCACTCTCTGTAGAACTGCTTGATCAACTAAAGCGTGTCTCTTGATGAAAACAGACTGTTCCTCAAAGAGCAAATTAAGGACTCTCAGTCCTGGAGATAAAACACTGTGAGTTCATCATGCAGTGCTGTAAAACAAATGTGTTATGTGCCTGGCAACTCTGTCACACAATCAACAGGAAGCCTCAGATGCCGAGATGGCCTCATCTGAGCATTTTCATCAGGTACTTGCAAATGCAATCAAAATAAGCCAATAGAATTTAACACTTCTTGTCATGATTCAGACTCTTGGATTTTCCTCCTCTTTAGTAAATTATTTATTTCACAATAATTGAATACGCTGTATTAAGAAAGAAAATTTCAAATTCCATAATGTGTCTGAGGGATGAAGAGTGTTTTAATAATTACCTCTCATATAGCAGCTTCACACGGTGAAGAGAACGGAGGCTCGGCAGTCGTCTTGATCCATTCTGCGCTCTCTCTCTCTCTCTCTCTCTCTCTCTCTCTCTCTCTCTCTCTTTCTCATTTTCCCTACTTTCTGTTTTCAGAGTTTCCCTTTTTTCTTTGTTTTCTTTTCTTTGTTCTTCAGTTCAGGTTTTATGCTCAGTGAATGAATGCTTATAAAAAATAAAGTGCAAGCAAATAATGATTTTTTTTGGTAACTCATCTAAGTCATTCAACAAACATAGAGGGATGTAATGCTGTGCTAATAATTTCTGTGTATACATGGTTTTTAGGCAACCATATAGGAATGTGTCGTTACAAGTGCACATTTATAATCTATATAATTATTTCTCAATACACCTGTTATTAATAGCAAAATATAAATAAAACTCCCTGTCCCAGACTGTTCACTATATCCTACCTATTAATGTAAGGGGTAAACACTCAGTATTTTAGTAACATTTTATGTTTATGACTGTTTTGCCTGCATGTATGTCTATGTGCAATTTGTATGTGTGATGCCGGTGGAAGCTAGAAGAACGCAATGGGAAACCTTGACTCTGGGGTTGCTGATGGTTTTTTGCTGCCATGTGGGTTCCGTGAACTAAACCTGTATCCTCTAGAAGAACAGCCAATGCATTCAATCATTGAGCTATCTACTCAGCCCCAAAATAATTTAAAATTTAATGACCGTACTGTGTCTGGAAGTGGGATGTAAGAGGTATAGAGATGGAAATTTATAGTAAATTCTTACCTTTATGAAAATGAGATGATTTAACAACTTAATTAATTAATTAACGATGTATTTCATCTGCACCCATGCTCACGCACTCATTTTTTTTTTACTGCGGTTTAGATCTTCACTCATCAAACAGTGCCATCTTTTACCCAGATTGGGGGAGGCCCTTGTCCTGCCATCCATGTTGTAGGTTTTGCTTCCCGTTGGCCGTAATGTTTCAGAGTTGCTTGGATGCTGTACAGTGTGATCCTCAGCCTCTCCACTGAAAAGATGAGATCTACTTCTACTTTTGCAAACATAGTAGAGTTAATGAATGATGCTCCTGTGCTTCTCTGGATATCACTTAGAGCCCTTAGAAATCTTCAGAGTTCTTATCTGGTACATCAACATACCAGAGACTCATATGGAAATTAGTCTGTTGGGATAAAGCACTTAAAGCACAAATAAAATTAGATGCTCAGTTACTTTATGTGTTCCTAATTCAAGCCTTAGTCCTCAAACTATCAGAGTACAACTTAGGGTCTCTGAAGACAGAATTAGATGAAATCTGAACGATTTTGGTTTCTAATCCATTATGACATAAAGACAGACATGTAGTAGGGCAAGTCTAGTGTCATTCTGTGCCATCTAGGGTAGCGTTAGAAGAGAGGACTGGATGTCTGTATTAAAATTGTAACACAACATACATCTATTACTTTAACTACATAATTGATGGCATCCCAGTTATCCTTAGGAAACAAATATGACATTGTTACTTAGGTTATTTTTTTAATAGAAAAAGCAATAGATAGAGAATTTTAAATAGAAAATGCAGATAGGAAGAGTACATGAATTTATAGTCTCTTAAATACAGCGTCTAGAAACAGGGTTGAGGGAGCACTAACTTAAAACTGAACCAAAAATACCAGCATCAGTGTTTTGTGGGGGCATTCAGAATGATAATTTATCTTCGGCAGATAGAAATGATAAAAAGCATTCAGAGTTGGTCCATTAACTCTGAACCCAAAATGTCTCTGCAAAATTTATGAATATCACTAGAATTCCTGAGCACTCGAATTCTGATCTTGGATGCTGAGGTGGCTCTAATGTAAGTCAAGCTTCACACAGCCGGCTCATTGGTGAGTGTACAGCCACAGAACTTGGAAGGTTTTTACTTGTTCTCAAGGATTGTGAGAGCCTCATTTGAACAACATATGTGGTCAGTTAAATGAGTCAACTTTTTTTTTTGAAACAGTTGGCAATACAAAAGCAAGATGCAATTCCACATTTGAGGGTCTGAGAACACGTGTTTCAAAAAGATGTATAACAAAAACCTAATCTGCTAACATCCCCCAAGGTTCAGAGCAACAAAGCAAACAGTTACAGGGTCTTAAGAAAATATAACAAAAGGAAACACAACAAATCAGGAAAATGTGGAAACATAATGAACTGCTGTGTGGGGAAATCTGACATTTCTAGATTTTAACTACAGTTCCAAGTTGACTTTGACTGTGTATGTACAGAAAAGTAACAATGACTCGTACCTTACTTGCATCTGTTGATTCTCTCTCTCTCTCTCTCTCTCTCTCTCTCTCTCTCTCTCTCTCTCTCTCTCTCTGTGTCATCTATCTATCTATCAATCTATCTATCTATCTATCACCAATCTATCTATCTATCTATCTATCTATCTATCTTTCTATCTATCTATGTATCTCTGTCTCTATCTCTAACTCTACCTATATCTATATCATCAATTAAAAAATCTGAAGCTTGAGAGAGAGCAAGACGAGAGAACACAACTTTATGGAGGCTGGATTACCAATGTGGTGGTGTGACTCTAAACCAGTGAACTTAACTATAGATGCATTAGCAGAATGGCTCTGCCAAGGGTTGTCCACTCCAGTGGAACAACATCTGCAATGTCTGCAATGGTCCACTGAGCTGATCAGCTACTCAGTGTAGTTCTGGTGTGTCATGGCATTTGCATTTCTTACCTAAAACCACCCAAGGGTCAAATGTTGATTATGTATTTGACACAGTAAGAAGTACGTCTTTCACATCATTGTTATCCATCAACATTTCAGAACTTGCAATGTTATCTAATCCATACGTGACATCATCTAGTGGACTATTTGAAAACCTTCTCTCGTGGTGCTATCTTACAGGCCAAAGCTTTAGCATACCCATCTCCTTAGAAGTAGGAAAGAATGGAAGAAGGGAGAGAGGAGGGGATGGAGGAAGGGAGGGAGAAAATTAGGTCTGAAGTTAAATTCTACAAATTGTACACAACACACACACACACACACACACACACACACACACACACACACACACGAAGCTTTGGGTTTTTTTGTTTCCAAAAATTACTCATTCTAACTGAAAGAAGTTCTGCCAATTCGGACACCTGTCATAGTTTTGCTGTGGTTAGTATTATTGGACAGGGTTGCTGTAACTGAACTGTTTCAAGAATGCTTGTAGCAAACAACTTTTGCTAACATGCTTTGTCCTAAGGAACTGCATATAGCCTTGCTTTTCTTTAGTTGAAGAGGTATAAAATGATTTCATTTAAAACAAGTGAGAGGTTGATGTTAGCATTTCGAATTTAAAAGCAGTACTCTTTGAAAATGTCCTCAAAAATACCATAGAGATGAAAGCATGTGTGAAATTAAAACATATGTAGGGTGGCTGCTAGGTAGAGTCAAGGGTTTTTTTTTCTTACAACAATCACCCATGAGTCACCTTGAAGCTGTTTGCATAGTACAAGCATGATTTATAATAGTGCAGTTTAATCATTCGCTTCTCTTACAAATCCTAAGCAATACTATATTTGAAATCTACATTCTCTTGCCTTTATCACCTGCATAATTTTATTATTTCAAATTTCCTCTCTAAATACAAAGCTGTGTAACTCCAGAATGATAGAAAATTTGCACAACATATATAAGCAATTCTACTTTATTCCATTTAGCTCACAGATTGGACAAATGGTTGATTCTGCATGTGTAAAATCCCAGTATATGATGGCGAATGTCTCAGATGAACTTCCATGTAAAACACAATGTTCACAAAGGGATAATTAATAAAACTACATGGACCTAAAGCTTATATGAATATTCTACATATTTATAGAATATGTTAAACACATTGCAATTAAGATACACTAAGCGATTCTTTACAACTTAATGTTTTTTGCTTCATGGTTTGAATACACTCATAAGAGAAGGTGTTGAATTAAAACTGGCCGAAAGTTGGTAGCTGATGCTCTTCTCATCCTGTGCCCAATTTCAAATGGCAACCTCATGGACACACAAGTTAAAATTAAAATTCTCTTCCAGAATTCAGGGATTCTACCCACCTGCTTATACTTCCTGCATGTCTCATTCAATCACAAGAATGTCAATTAACATTACAGAGTTTACTCACCCACCTCCCGCCATGGTCATCACTTTCCTGCAAGTTCTTTCATTACCAGAACTGTAGTTGAATATTCCATGATTACTGTAGCTGCATTCTATGGTATTTTACTACTAGTCATAGCTAATCATAGTCATAGCTAATAGAAAATAAAAGTAGATATGTTGTATCCCTCTGTTCCTCAAACATTGCCTATCACATGGTTAACAATGACTTGCATTATTGCACCTATGCATGTGACATTGATGTTTTTGCTTAACTGAAGTTGCATTTAATGGATGTGGCATACCGTTATAGGCTAATAATAGAAAAAATGAGAATGAAAGCTAAATAAGTGAGCGAGAGTCAGATACCACTATCTTAGCTTAAAAGACGAAGAACTGGAGTCAGAGAAAACACATGAAAATCATATGCATGGTTCTGAAGTAAGTGCTAAATGACCTAAAGTTCAGAGCTAGACATCAAGTGAAAAAACTCAAGGTCTAGAGGCTCGTTGGGCCCTGTGCTAGTCATCCCTGTAACATAACAAAATGCCTGGGATAAAGATGTTCCTGAAGGACTGGAGAGAGAGCTCAGAGCTTAGGTTTAGAACTGGCTACCGTTCTAAAGGACCTGAATTAAATTCATAGTACCAACGTGGAGGCTTACATCCATGTCTCCAGATAGAGAAGAGATACAATTTTCTTCTAGTATATTTCCTTAACCTTACATGTTTCTAAGTCTCTTCCACAGAGAGATTTGATTTTCTTTTCCTTTCTTGAATTACATAAACTTTTCTAGAATACAGGTTTTCTCTCCTAATTTTTATTTATTCTTTGGTAATTTTATAGATGAATAGAATGTATTTCTAGTACAACCATCATCCTCTTTCCCTTCAACTCCTCCAGAACCTGGAACATACTCCACAATTTTTAAAGAGGTTTTAAATTTTTTTATGTGTATGAGTATTTTGTCTGTGTATATTCGTCATGCACAATACTGGTTTGTGCATAGACCCAAAGAGGGTACAAGATACCCTGAAACTGAAGTTCCTGGAAGTTTTAAGCTATACACATGGATGCTAGTAACCAAAACTATGTCCTTTGCAATAACTGCTCTTAACCATTGAACCATTTCTTTAACACTCCGCATCTTTGTTTCGTGAGCTCTCTTACTGTTTTAATAACAGACTGAGTACAGTCAATGCTGCTTATAGGTTTTTATGTATAAGATCACATATACTCAATCATGGAAAAGCTAATATGGTTCATATCATTAAAAATTTTGTTAAATTTAAAATAATTGAAAGAAACTGACTTGCCCACAGAAGTCAGTAACTGCCAACATTTTCTCAGTTAAAGGTAGGATCTCACAAATCCTTTCTCTGTCTGTGCTAAAGTATTGACTGGCTTGATCTTATGTAGGTCTTATGCCCATAACCACAGCTGTTGTGAGTTCATGAGAGGCATGTAATATGATTTTTAATAGCTATCAATCAACAACAGGTTTCAATGAGACAGCTGCCATTGGTTATATTTTCTTGAGCTAGACTGAGAAAGGGGCAGAGCTTATGTAAGCAAACTGCTTATGAATATCCAGTTTTCATTAAATAATGGAAATTGTGGATATAATGAAGAACAAATGGTTCCTCTGCAGTTTCCATAACACCAGTATTGGAAGTAAAATTATGATAATTAATCTAAGTTGTCAATTTGACTGAATGGTGACGTATGTAAAAGATCAGTGTGGCACACTTCTGGGTTTGCATGTGAAAGCCTTCTCAAGGAGGGTTAACAAGTGGTAGGTTAAAAAACTGATCCTTAGTATGCTTAGGCTCTAGATGTAATAAAAAAAAATGAACAAAAGAAACCCTCTCTGTTTCCTCAGACCGTGGTGTGAATTGTTGCTCTATTCTACTATATCATCCAGTCCAAGGGGACTGAACTCTCTTAAACTAGGAGACAAAGTGAATCATCCATCCTTATCTTGTTTGTGTAGAATATGTGTCACAGAGATCTTAGACAAGGGCAACAAAAAGATTATTGGACAAAGGACATAGAATTTACTAATTTGCAGAAATGAGAGCCATATACAATGTATAGGAATTAAAGTTTGTCTATGTGGTTGAAACGCACCTCACCTCCACATAGGGAAAGGGCAACAGCATATAGACATTTCAAACTATTGTTCTTATGTTTATGGCTGATGAATGGGCTCAAAGAATAGGTAAAGGACCAAGACAAAGTTCTTCATGGCTCCCAACATAATTATAAATTTCAGGATGTAAAAATTCCTCCCAAGAGTATGAATGTAACATTATCATGTTAATGCAACTTCAGTAAACAGATTGAAGGCAACTGTGTTCTTTTTCTGGAGAGGAAAGGATAAAGACAAGTTACCAACAGGTTTCCTCAGCGCTTCAGAGGAAAGACAGAGACATTGAACCTGGGTTGGAGTTGAGGGCTTTTCATCAGGTCACAGCACCAGTCCTTGAGCACTCAGTTTCTCAGCCCCTATGGGAAACACTGGGATACCTTTCCCACTGGAGAACTACTTGCCATTGAGCCACATGTCCTGGCTTCAGAGGATGTACCCTTTAGTGACAAGAAACTCGCATTATTTTCACTCACTGATGTTACCTCTATTCTCTACTGAAATCATTTGAGCCTCTGTACTTTGAGCTAAATGAACAGAAGAGATTAACACTAGTTTCTTTCTCCTGGTATTTGGATACAAGTCTATACTTCTCCAGCCCTGGACTAAGACAAAATGGAAACTATAATTGTTTGGAGTAGCAGACCATATCACCAGCAGAAAAAATGCCCAGGTAAACTACCTCATGTACTACAGACACCAGGCAATTCTGCATCTAGTTTACTACTCACTGAAATCATGGAGTTCAGCTTAAGCAATAGAACAGCACTGTCCTCCTTTCCTTTGTTGGTCTAACAAGAGTCATTTATACATGATCACCAGAAGCCATATATGGAAACATGGGCACTCTCACTTATGTAGGTTTTCAAAGACCATGGAATATATCCTCCTTAGGACAAATGATATTTCATCAAAGAGTAATGAGTAACAGACAGACTCTCATAGTTAAGGCATCTTCGGTAATTTTGCAGGAATAAATGTCTTATAACTGCCATGACTTATTTTGAAAGCTTTCCTTTTTGCTTTTAAGATTTCCAGTGCTACTTGTGGAGTTCTCTAAGACAGACACCTTCCTCCAAAACTTTCAGGAATGTCAACTTACAACCACTGATGTTGGCTACACACCAAGTGTTGACTAGGATAACATCCTCAGAATGAGAGAGAAATTGAAAATTCATATTAGGATTACTTGGTCAACGGACTATTATGTCTACCTTGAATTTCAGAATGATTAGATGTGTAACAAAAACATACATCAGATATTTCACGTGTCATTCTACGATAAAAACATTTATTATTTATCTGAACTTCAAATTTTGTTGATGGTCCTTTCCCTTTCCCATTTGCTTAATTTGGCTGGTCTAAATTACTGTAGCTTGGATTTGACGTGTCCCCAGATGCTCAAGTGCTAAGGGCTGGCTTCCCAGCTGTTGGAACTATCGATAAGTGTTTGGATCATAAAGGTTCTTACTGTAAACAATTAATCAAGTGCTGATTTCCTAGATAAAGTGGCCATTAGGTAGAGGTCCTGGTTAAAGGAAGTTAGTCACTGTATTGTTGAGTATATCTTGGCCCAAGCCACTGTTTATCTTTCTCCCTTTGTTTTTCCCAGTCCCTAATGTGAACTCTCCTCAGCCATATGCTCCTACTGTTGTGATATTCTGCTTCACCGAAGCCCACGGTTATGAAACCATCTAGACAGAGATTGAAGTATTTGCAACTATGAGCAAAAATATCACCAGATTTTCCCCTCAGGCATTCTTTTATATCAGTGAAATGTATGTGTAGAAATGAAACCTACTTTGGGATAGAGATTATGTATTTCTTCTTGGTTCACATTCCTGGTACAATCAGATAAATAAGAAGAAAGGTTAGATTTATTTGGGGCATGTCAATTTGGAAATTTTAAGAAATGTCTGCTTTTGGATCTGGCATAAGGAAGCACATCATAACTAGAAGACATGGAGGTGGAAGGTCTGCACTGATGCACAGGAAGCAATGCCCCAAATGCTATCACTTTGTGAAGGTTCCAACACTTCCAAATGGTTCCACATCAAGAGCTCAATATTAATTCTTTAAGGTGAACCTTATTCAAGCCAGAACAACCATGTGTTGATTTAGCTATTTATTCCCAAAGGCTAGGAAGTCCTAGGAAGACTGAATAAAAAAATTATGACTTCCTCTATTATACAGAACCCAGCTTTTCATACCTTCCTGGGTAGTAGTACATAACTCTACTCCATATGAACTTATTGTAATTGTAATTTATTCCCACACAGGGATAATATTCTCAGATCTACTCAATGGATAAAACAATCACAGTGCACATATAATCTTGCAGAAATATTGACTCAAGAAGATGTCTTGTCAACACAGAGCATCATTGCTGAAGTGAATTTACAGAATATACAAACACGTAAGGAAAGCGTGTCAGTTCTTATTGAAACATCGGATTTTTCCCTTTTTCTTTTTCTCCATGGTTCTAGTAAATCAGAGTCCCAGCTACAATGCATTAAGTGATGGCTTAATCAGAGGTTAGAGATGGTCTGAAGTCTGCTTCCACCAGCAAGAAGCTGGCACTAAAGGCATTTAAGCATCTTCTAGCCATTTCACACAGTTGATTGTAATCATTGTTGATTGTAATGATTTTCGAGCCATTCCATATTATGGGAAATGTCAAAATCAGTATTGTTCAAGAATTGACACATTTGAGAAAGAACATGTAGGGTGCAGTGCTGGAAAAGAAACCACTAGTTGTAGACAGCAGCTAATCCAATAGCTGCTTTTCTGCTTTGTTAGATTGAAGTGGCTCTCTATCCCTGCCAACCGCTCCCCACTGCTCTTGCCTGTCCCCCTTCGTTCCCACACCATCACTTCATATTGATTATTCTGACTGCAGGGTTTTATTTTTGAAGTGCTTTGTCATTTGTACTAGTAGAAAGGTCACTATTCACAGCACTTCCAAAGTAGAACATCCCTTTATTGGCATTATGCAAATTACTTTTCACTCATATTGTACAAGGCAGAGGCTGTCAAAACACTTGGCCAGTAGCCACAGTAAAACCAAATCTCCCCACAGCCTTCCTCCTTGTCTATGTCTAAATCAAAGTCTCTTGAAACACCCTAGCTTTGGAAAGTACAATGCTGTTATTGTTCCTGTCTTATAATTATATTCCTTTATTTTCTTATTCTGGTGATTTCTCTTCTATTGCCTCAATCAACCAACCAACCAATCAATCAATAAATAAATAAAAAGAAAAAAGAAAAGGTTATAGTGCATCGATTGCCTTGATTTTGTAACAAAATAACGCTTTATTAACTCACATTTTCACAATATTGATGATTATCTAACCCCCATCCCTCCCTAGAATGTTCATAACGTTACTGTGTTTCACCAATTTAACTTGGACTGAAAGTGTGGCTCTGTGCATTTCTTTGAACTTACATACCTTGAAATACTGCTTAAAACTTAGTAGTTGCTAGATAAGGCTTGCTAATCTTAAAATTGTGCCTGAATTTACTCTTTTCACTTCTAAATCATGCTTTGCCTTGTGTGGGGCAAGTGGAACCCTACTACTAGACAGAAGAACTGGTAGGGTGGAATCAGATTCAAAGCCCCAGGAAAGCTTATTCCTAAGAGCAGTAGACATTAGAATCAGTTCCTGGTCAGACTACCTGTTCTGCATCCCATGACCATGACACCTCACTAAGATGTCTGTGACGACCAGTGTGGTAGCATAAAATTCTAAAGTTCTCCAAGCTAATGAGGTATCTAGATAGGTCCCCAAGTGTTTATCCAATGAGCTTCTCTTCCTGGGCAACCCTTTCTGCAAAAGGATTTACTCTCTGGCTTACCCTGAGTAAGATGTATGCATCCTCTTCCGCCCTGAATAAAAGAATTTGGACAAGCAAGGGCCATCTCCCTCTTATGACCACAATGGGAGTTGGGAGGGGGGTTGACCACAAAGAGATGCCTAAATGTTCCACAGAAGACCCCTCTTCCAGTCCTTCCATACTCTGGCTCTCACTTAGAGATTCTGGATCAGTCCTGGGCTCTGCTCAGGCCTGCAGATCCCTATTTTCAACTCCCCCTGGTCCCTGGTGATGTCTCCATACGCAGGACATTGAGAATCTCTGAATCCACCCCCTCTCCCTCTGTTTCTCACCTGGAGAAAGACAGGCTGGAGCCCCCATCCCGGTCTGTATTCTGCCTTCCCTGAGCGACACTCCAATTCCCCGCAGCAAGACAGACATGCCCCTGGTCACGCCTGCATTTTTGCCTCCCCTGAGCAGCATATTTGTGGCTTCATGACACAGTGAGGCAGAAATGCAGACTGACAGCCTTGTACTTCATTTCTTAAAAACATTCCTGTGATTTAGGCACTGTAAAAGAATCTTCGCTGCCTCACACACTACAACGCTGATAACAGGACTAATTTAAATTGGTGGCACTGAAAACAACAAGTTATTTTGTTTTTTGACATTTATGCTAATAATAACATTTTTACTTCTTCTATATAAAGATATTTTACACTTTATATTCTGAGTGTGTGTTTAGTGTATGGGTGTGAATGGATACTGTGTGCTCATGTGTCATGCTTATAATGCAAAAGTAAGGATATTCCTTCATTCTCCTGTCTTTTTCCTGAGACAGGGTCTCTCTATGAACTTGGAATTTACTGATTGGCTAGGCAGCTGTAGAGACTGTTTCTCTAGATCCATAGTTCAGATTTTTTGTGTGTATATGAGTGCTTTCTCTACACAAACAGCAGAAGAGAGAATCTGATTCCATTCCAGGTGGTTATGAACCACCATGTGGATGTTGTGAATTGAATTGAGGACCTCTTGAAGAGTAGCTAATATCCTTTACCACTGAGCCATCTCTCCAGCTCCCATACTTTAGCTTTTTGACCTTTACCAAATATAGATACAAACTGTGTAGTGTGTGTATATATATATATAATATATATATTGCATTATATACTTCATAAAAAGGAAAAATTACAAAGCAATTATATATAACTATATATACAACTATGTATATAACTATGTATATATACACATATATATATATACATATATATATAGTTAGGCTATATATAATAAACAATTAGGCTACCATAGAATAGGGATAATCTAATTCTTCCTGTATACATCAATTGTGTGACATAAAATTAAAGAACAGAAATGACATTAAATTCTGTTTTTAACCAACTAATGAAGAAACTAGAGACACAATACTTTATTTTTATTTCATTGTGATTTTTAGGGGTGTGGTACAGCCTTTCCTTACTTTTATAGTATAATCTTTATTTCTTATAGGATGCAAAAGACAGTCACAGGGTGCTTATTGATCTTCACTTTGTGAGAGAAGCATGGCAGAGAACCTCTCCTGGCTCTGTTCACTCCTTCTGACTTGTGCAGATTCAGTGTAGGCCTGGCTGTTTCTGCTGGATCATGCCACTGCTGCTGATTCCTGTTTGGTGACATTCTTTGAACTGGACTGTTGGTATCCTGGCAATGGAGATTAGAATCAGCCTAAAGAACTACTTCTAAACAGTTCCATATCCCCTTGTGCTAATTACCATCTTTCCCCGCTACCTTTAGACAGTGGACTAGAAAGGGATTCATTATATATATATATATGTGTGTGTGTGTGTGTGTGTGTGTGTGTGTGTGTGTGTCTGTGTGTGTGCTATGAATGTATTATACACATAATCGTATTTGTGTTTACTACCCATAGCTTCACATCATTTTGCAACTTCACTACCTCATTATCTTCTTTTTTCCTTCCTCTTCCTCCTCCTCCTCCTTCTCCTCCTCCTCCTTCTCCTCCTCCTCCTCCTCTTCTTCTTCCATTATTTTATTTATTTAAAACCAAGCTGTTGCCCCCCCTGTCCTTTCTTCCACAGTTCTTCATCCTATTCCTCCCCGTCTCCAAGAGAATACTCCATTTTTCTTAACTCTCAGAATATAATCTTGAAGGAGTGTGAATCTTGGAATTGATTTCTAGTATGTGATTGAGTTTCAAACATACTTTGGACTCACACAGGTTTAGAGTTACTAAAACCTAGTAAATTATGATGTTGAGTCCCTTGGGAATAAAGGGTTGTGGGAAAGTTTTTATTGCCCTCTAGTTAGAGGCTGTGTGTGGTGACTCAGTCATAAGTCTGTGAAAATCCAATACAGTATCGATGTAACCTGTGCAGAGAAAGCAAGTAAGTAGAAACAGCAGGAACAGAGTCCAAAAAGAGAAGAGCTAGGAAGAACAGTATTTTCCCTTTTTAACCAGAGTGGACCTAAGAGGCTATACAATGGGTCAAAGATGCACTGTTTATTAGAAACATCAGTGATTGTGAAAATGTGATGCCACCTCTCCGCACAGAGCTAACTTGTGAAACATGATCACAGTGAGGGTTGGTGGCTTTAGAGAACAGCAGCCTTGAGAATAACCACAAACTCTTATTAGGGAGGAAGCAAATGGAGAATTACACAAAGGATGGTGCTCTTAGAGATTGGGAGTCCACCCGTTTGGCACAGGTATAAATGAAGTCTTTTACTTTCAAATGATGTCTACAAAATGCTGAAGAAATGGGCAGTCTCTTGTTGCAAGTGAGAGGCAGGCTACAAGTAGATGGCTGGCACAAAGACACAGGCATTGCTATAATTCTGTCCTCTAGCCATAGGACACAGACTGGTGACCTGTTAATATCCAAAGTTTTGGAAAATCAGCAACTGTTCTGCAGTTGAAATTACAGTGACATGCAGAAAACATAGGCAGATAAGGATTCATAGAGAACATTTTTTTCCTCTCTTTCAGAGGGAGTTGCTCACTTTAACTTGTAACTGGGGATCCACAGGATCTGAGAAACTCAGATTTCAAACTAAAATTGATTCTCTGAGGTGAACGAAAACAGAGACTCAAAAATGAGTCCAAATCAAATATGTAGGTGGTGACAAAAATATAACCAGTAGGCATTCTCTAACATTATGAGGGTTGCTCTATGGCATGAATAAAGAAATCTGTAAATATTATCTATTTTTGTCTTCAGATAATCATTATACTGACTACTTAATTTCTTTTGATCTTACATTTCATAGTTAATTTTTAAATGTTGAATATTGAAAAATATTGAATAATATTGAAAAATATTGAAAAATATTGAATATAGGGAAAGAATCTCCATATTCCCAGGCTGTCTTTAGAGTTTTTAGAATTAGGATGGACAAGGGATATAGAGAAGTCCAGACAGGGAAGCACCCCAGTGTTGGTGATCAGGGTTGAATGTCTCCTGCTTTGATATTTTTCATGCTTATTGAAGACACTGAGTTTCGGCTTTCCTTTTTTCTTTATCTACTTAAGCATATTTTTAATTCATGTCCTCGAAGAAGACATCTTTCCATCTGTCTTGGTCAGTGTTCTGTGACTGTGAAGAGACAAAACAACCACAACAACTCTTTCAAAAGAAATTCTTTAATTGGAGCTGGCTTATAGTTTCAAGGTATAGTCCACCATCGTCATGACAAGGAGCATGGTGGCAGGCAGGTAAGCATGGTGCTGGAGAAAGAATCAGTCTGGAGGTTCCTCAGAAAATTGGACATTGAACTACCTGAGGACCCAGCTATACCTCTCTTGGGCATAAACCCAAAAGATGCCCCAACATATAACAAAGACACGTGCTCCACTATGTTCATAGCAGCCTTATTTATAATAGCCAGAAGCTGGAAAGAACCCAGATGCCCTTCAACAGAGGAATAGATACAGAAAATGTGGTACATCTACACAATGGAATATTACTCAGCTATCAAAAACAATGACTTTATGAAATTCGTAGGCAAATGGATGGAACTGGAAAATATCATCCTGAGTGAGGTAACCCAATCACAGAAAAACACACATGGTATGCACTCATTGATAAGTGGATATTAGCCCAAACGCTCGAATTACCCTAGATGCACAGAACACATGAAACTCAAGAAGGATGACCAAAATGCGAATGCTTCACTCCTTCTTTAAAAGGGGAACAAGAATACCCTTGGCAGGGAATAGAGAGGCAAAGTTTAAAACAGAGGCAGAAGGAATGCCCATTCAAAGCCTGCCCCACATGTGGCCCATACATTTACAGCCACCCAATTAGATGGATGAAGCAAAGAAGTGCAGGCCAACAGGAACCAGATGTAGATCTCTCCTGAGAGACACAGCCAGAATACAGCAAATACAGAGGCGAATGCCAGCAGCAAACCACTGAACTGAGAACGGGACCCCCGTTGAAGGAATCAGAGAAAGGACTGGGAGAGCTTGAAGGGGCTCGAGACCCCATATGAACAACAATGCCAAGCAACCAGAGCTTCCAGGGACTAAGCCACTACCCAAAGACTATACATGGACTGACCCTGGGCTCCAAGCTCATAGGTAGCAATGAATATCCTAGTAAGAGCACCAGTGGAAGGGGAAGCCCTTGGTCCTGCTAAGACTGAACCCCCAGTGAACGTGATTGTTGGGGGGAGGGCGGTAATGGGGGGAGGATGGGGAGGGGAACACCCATATAGAAGGGGAGGGGGAGGGGTTAGGGGGATGTTGGCCTGGAAACCGGGAAAGGGAATAACAATTGAAATGTAAATAAGAAATACTCAAGTTAATAAAGATAAAAAAATAAACTTAAAAACAATGAAAAGAAATCAGTATGAGCCAAGTGAAAATTAAGTGATCTGTTAACATAAAGAGATTATTATGACTCCATAGATGTATGCATGAAGGTATGCACATGTGTAGGTACATGCATGTGTGTGCACACACGCATGCACGTGCACACAAACACACCTACTCCCACAACTGCACATTTCCACCAGGTAATGTTAGTATGAGGTAGTGGAGAGTATTAACTTTGATGTAAGTGTCAATGCAAAAGTGTTATCAGCAATACAGGAAAGCAGAGATTCTTGACACAGTCAGAATTAAGCATTAGTAATGTCCCTTTTTATGTCTTAATTGGCTGTGATTTACTTCTGATAGCACCTTTCATTATCAGTACAGCAGGGCATCTGTGTGTTCTATTTGAGGTGTCCAATACTCTAATTATCCCCACATGCAGGCCACCCTCTATGCATGTTAAGTAACACCAGTAATGCATTTCGAAAATAAGCAGTGTGCTTAAATATATCCCAGGTACTCTTGTCAGCTTGGGATTGCATTCTACTCTCTAGATTGGAAGGCTACGTAGCTGTTTTGCATTGACAGGCATTTGTATTGATTGGAGGGAGAGAAGTAAGTGCTCATTACAGAACCGCTGCCAGTGTAATTATTGAATGGCACCCGCGCTGAGGTGTTTTAGGAATCACAGTCCTCTTTAATGCCGTGCAGTGCAGAGTACTAGTCACTCAGTGGAGTCTATTCTTTGTACTGTAATTGCTCACAATTAGCAAGTGAGGGCAGCAGGGATCCCTTTTATCTTTCCAAATTCTGATGTTGGCACATGTGCACTGACTGCATTTACTTTCAAACCTTAGATTAGTTAATTGTGAAACTATATCTTACGGAATTCACTTCTTTTTAGAACCAAACGGGGTAGCTTAAGGGTTCGGTTTGAATCTAAAGTCTGTTATACACTCAATCTATGAGCACAGGGAAAGTTTTTCTTTTCACCTGCCAAACCAACATTTTCTTATTTCAAAAATGGGGTCAATGATAGATTTTCTGAAATATTTAGGGAATCAATTAAGTCTAGATGTAATCGGTGTGTTAAAGAAACGGTAACTGAGGGGTTGGGGATTTAGCTCAGTGGTAGAGCGCTTGCCTAGCAAGCTCAAAGCCCTGGGTTTGGTCCCTAACCCCCCCCCCCCAAAAAAAAGGTAACTGAGCTAGACATGATTATGATATGGGAATTAAGCCACTTGAATCAGAGAAGCTCATCCTGGTATATGACATCACTGCTGGCCAAACTGCTTCATTAGTTCTAAAAGACATATGCATAGAAGTTCACATCTTTAACATGAAATACTTGTTTTTTGGGTTCCACTTGTCCATGTTCTTGAAACCCAGTCTAGCTGAGCTTCGTCCCACTGTGATTGGTATTCTTTTCCTTCTTCGAATTGCCTCAGTTCCTTAGCTAAAAACAAATTTGGATGCAGATCCAATACAACTTCATCTTCAACCTGCTCGCAGCCTTCGTCTATGAAAATCACAGATCCTTTCTGGATATTTGGAGATGAGAAATACTTTAAGAGAAATGAATATTACACTTTTGTGGTTTGGGTAATGGGGCTTTTGTATTTCAATTATAACAAAGTCCTCTAAGCAGGCTCCCCCCCCACCCCCCCCCCCCCACCCCCGCTGCAGACAGAATAGGGACTGTACCTGAGAATCTTGGATGTGTGTGTGTGTGTGTGTGTGTGTGTGTGAATGTGTGTGTGTGTGATATTAGAATCATTTCAGCTTTCTCTCTGTTTCTCTCTATATATGCATTTTCTATGTATGTACTCACCCATATAACAGAGTGAAAGAGCTGTCTTTTATGCTTTGCACTTAATGCAATACTTATCTCCTAATATTGACAAGATTCTTGGAAATGTGTTAATGTCAAAAGACAATGTTTGAAGACCTTTCTATCTACTCATGCCACACAATGGCTCATGTAGTGATCCATTTTCTCTTTAAAGCAGAATCACCACCGTCTTTATCTAAATGTGATTCGCTTTAACTTCCTACAGGTAGAGTTTGGAGTTTTTCTTGAGG
Organism: Rattus rattus; assembly: GCF_011064425.1. Classification (NCBI taxonomy): domain Eukaryota; kingdom Metazoa; phylum Chordata; class Mammalia; order Rodentia; family Muridae; genus Rattus; species Rattus rattus. The sequence continues at coordinate 20,329,266 of NC_046155.1, read as the reverse complement.
GCTTTGCTGCAAACTACTGCTTCTTGCAACAAGGACAAACAGACACACAGACACACAGACACACACACACACACACACTTAGAGTCTGCTCAGTTTTCAGAGAAAAGATTGCTATCAGGAACAGGTAAGTATTTGAGGTCTAACCCTTAATGTAGGGTTTTGATTAGGATTAGGACAAAATCATAGAACAAAATTTTGGGTTACCGGGTAAAATATGGTGTTTTAATGTAAAACATTCTAAATGTAAATTTACATTTGACACATTCTATTTAAGAGTTGCTGTCTCTTAGAAAGTTCCTGGAATAAGAGTAAAGACATTTAAGGGTTTTTTTCTTCCCAACTAAGAATCTGCTATGTACCAAAAAAAAGGTATTTTAAACCAGAAAGTGAAAGAGTAAAGTCAGGAGAATATGGATGTGAAACAGATAAAATAAATACATTTGGTTATTGGGGACAGAATGGGGGACTCAATGAGAATGTAAGTATTACTTTTTTTTTATTATTAACTTGAGTATTTCTTATATACATTTCGAATGTTATTCCCTTTCCCAGTTTCCGGGCAAACATCCCCTCCCCCTCCCCTTCCTTATGGGTGTTCCTCCCACCCCTCCCCCATTGCTGCCCTCTCCCCAACAGTCTAGTTCACTAGGGTTCAGTCTTAGCAGGACCCAGGGCTTCCCCTTCCACTGGTGCTCTTACTAGGATATTCATTGCTACCTATGAGGTCAGAGTCCAGGGGTCAGTCCATGTATAGTCTTTAGGTAGTGGCTTAGTCCCTGGAAGCTCTGGTTGGTTGGCATTGCTGTACATATGGGGTCTCGAGCTCCTTCAAGCTCTTCCAGTTCTTTCTCTGATTGTTCAACAGGGGTCCTGTTCTCAGTTCAGTGGTTTCCTGCTGGCATACGCCTCTGTATTTGCTGTATTCTGGCTGTGTCTCTCATGAGCGATCTGCATTCACATTTTGATCATCCGTCTTGAGTTTCATTTGTTCTAGGCATCTAGGGTAATTCAAGCATTTGGGCTAATAGCCACTTATCAATGAGTACATACCATGTATGTCTTTCTGTGATTGGTTAGCTCACCAGGATGATAGTTTCCAGTTCCAACCATTTGCCTACGAATTTCACAAAGTCATTGTTTTTGATAGCTGAGTAATATTCCATTGTGTAGATGTACCACATTTTCTGTATCCATTCCTCTGTTGAAGGGCATCTGGGTTCTTTCCAGCTTCTGGCTATTATAAACAAGGCTGCGATGAACATAGTGGAGCACGTGTCTTTTTTATATGTTGGGGCATCTTTTGGGTATATGCCCAGGAGAGGTATAGCTGGATCCTCAGGCAGTTCAATGTCCAATTTTCTGAGGAACCTCCAGACTGATTTCCAGAATGGTTGCAGCAGTCTGCAACCCCACCAACAATGGAGGAGTGTTCCCCTTTCTCCACATCCTCGCCAGCATTTGCTGTCACCTGAGTTTTTGATCTTAGCCATTCTCACTGGTGTGAGGTGAAATCTCAGGGTTGTTTTGATTTGCATTTCCCGTATGACTAACGATGTTGAACATTTCTTTAGGTGTTTCTCAGCCATTCGGCATTCCTCAGCTGTGAATTCTCTGTTTAGCTCTGAACCCCATTTTTAATAGGGTTATTTGCCTCCCTGCTGTCTAACTTCTTCAGTTCTTTGTATATTTTGGATATAAGCCCTCTATCTGTTGTAGGATTGGTAAAGATCTTTTCCCAATCTGTTGGTTGCCGTTTTGTCCTAACCACAGTGTCCTTTGCCTTACAGAAGCTTTGCAGTTTTATGAGATCCCATTTGTCGATTCTTGATCTTAGAGCATAAGCCATGGGTGTTTTGTTCAGGAAATTTTTTCCAGTGCCCATGTGTTCCAAATGCTTCCCTAGTTTTTCTTCTATTAGTTTGAGTGTATCTGGTTTGATGTGGAGGTCCTTGATCCACTTGGACTTAAGCTTTGTACAGGGTGATAAGCATGGATCGATCTGCATTCTTCTACATGTTGACCTCCAGTTGAACCAGCACCATTTGCTGAAAATGCTATCTTTTTTCCATTGGATGGTTTTGGCTCCTTTGTCAAAAATCAAGTGACCATAGGTGTGTGGGTTCATTTCTGGGTCTTCAATTCTGTTCCATTGGTCTATCTGTCTGTCTCTGTACCAATACCATGCAGTTTTTATCACTATTGCTCTGTAATACTGCTTGAGATCTGGGATAGTGATTCCCCCTGAATTCGTTTTATTTTTTAGGATATTTTTGGCTGTCCTTGTTTTTTTTTTATTCCAGATGAATTTGCAAATTGTTCTGTCTAACTCTTTGAAGAATTGGATTGGTATTTTGATGGGGATTGCATTGAATCTGTAGATCGCTTTTTGGTAGAATGGCCATTTTTACTATATTAATCCTGCCAATCCATGAGCATGGGAGATCTTTCCATCTTCTGAGATCTTCTTCAATTTCTTTCTTCAGAGTCTTGAAGTTCTTATTGTACAGATCTTTCCTTGCTTGGTTAAAGTCACCCCGAGGTACTTTATATTATTTGGATCTATTATGAAGGGTGTCATTTCCCTAATTTCTTTTCGGCCTGTTTCTCTTTTGTGTAGAGGAAGGCTACTGATTTATTTGAGTTAATTTTATACCCAGCCACTTTGCTGAAGTTATTTATCAGCTTTAGTAGTTCTCTGGTGGAATTTTTGGGATCACTTAAATATACTATCATATCATCTGCAAATAGTGATATTTTGACTTCTTCTTTTCCGATCTGTATCCCCTTGACCTCCTTTTGTTGTCTTATTGCTCTGGCTAGAACTTCAAGAACTATATTGAATAAGTAGGGAGAGAGTGGGCAGCCTTGTCTAGTCCCTGATTTTAGTGGGATTGCTTCAAGTTTCTCTCCATTTAGTTTAATGTTAGCAACTGGTTTGCTGTATATGGCTTTTACTATGTTTAGGTATGGGCCTTGAATTCCTATTCTTTCCAGGACTTTTATCATGAAGGGGTGTTGAATTTTGTCAAATGCTTTCTCAGCATCTAATGAAATGATCATGTGGTTTTGTTCTTTCAGTTTGTTTATATAATGGATCACGTTGATGGTTTTCCTCGATATTGAACCATCCCTGCATGCCTGGGATGAAGCCTACTTGATCATGGTGGATGATTGTTTTGATGTGCTCTTGGATTCGGTTTGCCAGAATTTTATTGAGTATTTTTGCATCGATATTCATAAGGGAAATTGGTCTGAAGTTCTCTTTCTTTGTTGGGTCTTTGTGTGGTTTAGGTATAAGAGTAATTGTGGCTTCATAGAAGGAATTCGGTAGTGCTCCATCTGTTTCAATTTTGTGGAATAGTTTGGATAATATTGGTACGAGGTCTTCTATGAAGGTCTGATAGAATTCTGCACTAAACCCGTCTGGACCTGGGCTCTTTTTGGTTGGGAGACCTTTAATGACTTCTTCTATTTCCTTAGGAGTTATGGGGTTGTTTAACTGGTTTATCTGTTCCTGATTTAACTTCGGTACCTGGTATCTGTCTAGGAAATTGTCCATTTCCTGCAGATTGTCAAGTTTTGTTGAATATAGGCTTTTATAGTAAGATCTGATGATTTTTTGAATTTCCTCTGAATCTGTAGTTATGTCTCCCTTTTCATTTCTGATTTTGTTAATTTGGACACACTCTCTGTGTCCTCTCGTTAGTCTGGCCAAGGGTTTATCTATCTTGTTGATTTTCTCAAAGAACCAACTTTTGGTTCTGTTGATTCTTTCTATGGTCCTTTTTGTTTCTACTTGGTTGATTTCTGCTCTGAGTTTGATTATTTCCTGCCTTCTACTCCTCCTGGGTGTATTTGCTTCTTTTTGTTCTAGAGCTTTTAGGTGTGCTGTCAAGCTGCTGACATATGCTCTTTCCTGTTTCCTTCTGCAGGCACTCAGCGCTATGAGTTTTCCTCTTAGCGCAGCTTTCATTGTGTCCCATAAGTTTGGGTATGTTGTATCTTCATTTTCATTAAATTCTAAAAAGTCTTTAATTTCTTTCTTTATTTCTTCCTTGACCAGGTTATCATTGAGTAGAGCATTGTTCAATTTCCACGTATATGTGGGCATTCTTCCCTTATTGTTATTGAAGACCAGTTTTAGGCCGTGGTGGTCCGATAGCACGCATGGGATTATTTCTATCTTTCTGTACCTGTTGAGGCCCGTTTTTTGACCAATTATATGGTCAATTTTGGAGAAAGTACCATGAGGAGCTGAGAAGAAGGTATATCCTTTTGCTTTAGGGTAGAACGTTCTATAAATATCCGTTAAGTCCATTTGGCTCATGACTTCTCTTAGTCTGTCTACGTCTCTGTTTAATTTCTGTTTCCATGATCTGTCCATTGATGAGAGTGGGGTGTTGAAATCTCCTACTATTATTGTGTGAGGTGCAATGTGTTTTGAGCTTTAGTAAGGTTTCTTTTTTACGTATGTAGGTGCCCTTGTATTTGGGGCATAGATATTTAGGATTGAGAGTTCATCTTGGTGGATTTTTCCTTTGATGAATATGAAGTGTCCTTCCTTATCTTTTTTGATGACTTTTAGTTGAAAATTGATTTTATCTGATATTAGAATGGCTACTCCAGCTTGCTTCTTCTGACCATTTGCTTGGAAAGTCGTTTTCCAGCCTTTCACTCTGAGGTAGTGTCTGTCTTTGTCTCTGAGGTGTGTTTCCTGTAGGCAGCAGAATGCAGGGTCCTTGTATGCATCCAGTTTGTTAATCTATGTCTTTTTATTGGGGAGTTGAGGCCATTGATGTTGAGAGATATTAAGGAATAGTGATTATTGCTTCCTGTTGTATTCATATTTGGATGAGGTTATGTTTGTGTGCTTTTCTTCTCTTTGTTTTGTTGCCAAGATTTATTAGTTTTTGCTTCTTCTAGGGTATAGCTTGCCTCCTTATGTTGGGCTTTACCATTTATTATCCTTTGTAGTGCTGGATTTGTAGAAAGATATTGTGTAAATTTGGTTTTGTCATGGAATATCTTGGTTTCTCCATCTATGTTGATTGAGAGTTTTGCAGGATACAGTAACCTGGGCTGGCATTTGTGTTCTCTTAGGGTCTGTATGACATCAGTCCAGGATCTTCTGGCCTTCATAGTTTCTGGCGAAAAGTCTGGTGTGATTCTGATAGGTCTGCCTTTATATGTTACTTGACTTTTTCCCTTACTGCTTTTAATATTCTTTTTTTATTTTGTGCATTTGGTGTTTTGACTATTATGTGACGGAGGTGTTTCTTTTTCTGGTCCAATCTATTTGGAGTTCTGTAGGCTTTTGTATGCCTATGGGTATTCTTTTTTTAGGTTAGGGAAGTTTTCTTCTATGATTTTGTTGAAGATATTTACTGGTCCTTTGAGCTGGGAGTCTTCACTCTCTTCTATACCTATTATCCTTAGGTTTGATCTTCTCTCATTGAGTCCTGGATTTCCTGTATGTTTTGGACCAGTAGCTTTTTCCGCTTTACATTATCTTTGACAGTTGAGTCAATGATTTCTATGGAATCTTCTGCTCCTGAGATTCTCTCTTCCATCTCTTTGTATTCTGTTGGTGAAGCTTTGTATCTACAGCTCCTTGTCTCTTCTTTTGGTTTTCTATATCCAGGGTTGTTTCCATGTGTTCTTTTCTTGATTGCTTCTATTTCCATTTTAATTCCTTCAACTGTTTGATTGTGTTTTCCTGGAATTCTTTCAGGATTTTTGTGACTCTCTCTATGGGCTTCTACTTGTTTATTTATGTTTTCCTGAATTTTTTAGGGATTTTTGTGACTCTCTCTATGGGCTTCTACTTGTTTATTTATATTTTCCTGAATTTTTTTAGGAATTTTTTTGATTCTCTCTGTAGGCTTCTACTTGTTTATTTATGTTTTCCTGTGTTTCTCTAAGGGAGTTCTTCATGTCTTTCTTGAAGTCCTCCAACATCATGATCAAATATGATTTTGAAACTAGATCTTGCTTTTCTGGTGTGTTTGGATATTCCGTGTTTGCTTTGGTGGGAGAATTGGGCTCCGATGATGCCATGTAGTCTTGGTTTCTGTTGCTTGGGTTCCTGCGCTTGCCTCTCGCCATCAGATTATCTCTAGTGTTACTTTGTTCTGCTATTTCTGACAGTGGCTAGACTGTCTTATAAGCCTGTGTTTCAGGAGTGCTGTAGACCTGTTTTCCTGTTTTCTTCAGCCAGTTATGGGGACAGAGGTTCTGCTTTCATGCCAGTAGTTTTTCTTTTTCTCTCACAGGTCTTCAGCTGTTCCTGTGAGCCTGTGTCTTGAGTTCACCAGGCAAGTCGTTTGTAGCAGAAAAGTTTTTCTTACCTGTGGTCCCCAGGCTCAGGTTTGCTGGGTGTTGCCTATGAGCTCCACGGGCCTCAGCAGCCAGGGAAGATCTGCGCCTCCTTCCGGGAGGTTCCGTGCACCAGGGTTCCAGATAGCTTTTGTTTTCCTCTGGGGTCAGTACTGTGTGCAGCGTGCAGTCTCTTCTGGTTTCCCAGGCGGTCCGCCTCTCTGAAGGTTTAGCCTCCTCCCACGGGATTTGGGGCAGAGAACTGTTTATCCGTCGGGTCCCTTCAGGTGCGTGTCTCAGACGCAGTGGATCTGCTGCCCTGGGCCCTCCTCACGGGTACCCAGAGGCCGATACAGTTTCCTCCTGGGCCAGGGATGTGGGCAGGTGGGCAGCGCAGGTCTCTCCGCCTGCTGCCTCAGGAGAGCCCGCCCACCAGGCGGCCAGAACTCCTCCAGGGGGCCTGGGAGAGAGCTGCTGAAGGCAGGGATCCTCCGGCTGGTCCAGGACTCCGGCCAAACCTACTTTTTTTAAGATAGGAGAGACCTAAAAATATTTTATGTGCTTAAGACATAGGAGTTTAAAGTGATGTGATATTATTTCTGAGACATTTAAAAACATATTCTACAGCAAATATTGAAAGCAAAGTGAACATACCCTGAAAGGAAAACATATTAGGATACAAAGGAAACATTAAATTTCATATAGCTTTAAAAAACTAAGAATGAAGAGCTTTTCCAAATTTATAGGCTGCCATTTTGTCCTATTGAAAGTGTCCTTTGCCTTACAGAAGCTTTTCAGTTTCATGAGGTCTGATTTATCAATTGTTGATCTTAGATCCTGAGTCATCATTCTGTTCAAAAACTTGTCTCCTGTACCGATGCACTCAATGGTACTCCCTACTTTCTCTCCTATTAGATGTAGTGTATCAGGTTTTATATTGAGGCGTTTGATTCACATAGACTTCAGTTTTATGCAGGGTGATAAAAAATGGATGTATTTGCGTTCTCCATGCAGGTATCTAGTTAGACCAGTACCGTTTGTTGTTGATGCTTTCTTTCTTCCATCATGTGGTTTTGGCTTCTATGTCCAAAGTCCATGGGTGTGTGGGTTTATTTCAGGCTCTTCAATTACATTCCCTTGATCAACCTGTCTCATTCTATACCAATACCATGCAGTTTTTATTATTGTTGCTCTGTAGGACAGCTTGAGGCCAGGGATGATGATGCCTCCAGAAGTTCGTTTATTGTGCAGGATTGTTTTAGATATTCTCGGTGTTTTGTTTCTCAGTATGAAGTTGAGAATTGTTCTCTCAATGTCTGTAAATAATTGTGTTGGAATTTTGAGAAGAATTGCATTGAATCTGTAGATTGCTATTTGATAAGATGGCCATTTTTACTATGTTAATCTTACTGATCCATGAGCTTGGGAGATCTTTCCATCTTCTGATATCTTTCTCAATTTCTTTCCACAGATACTTGAAGTTTGTGTCATAGAGGTCTTTCACTTGCTTAAAGCTACACCACCAAGATATTTATATTATTTGTGGCTATTGTGAAGGGTGTTGTTTCCCTGGTTGCTTGTTCAACCCACTTATCATTTGCACAAAGGAGGGATATTGGTTATTTTTTTTTAATTTTTGAGTTAATTTTGTATCCAACCACTTTGCTGAAGGTGTTTATTGGCTGCAGGAGCTCTCTGGTAGAGTTTTCGGCATCACTTATATGTATTGTCCTATCATATCATTGGGAACAGTGATGCTGTGACTTCTTTTCCAATACACGTATACTTAATCTCCTTTAGTTGTCTTATTGCTTTGGTTAAAACTTCAAAGTGGTCACCTTCCTTGCTCAGGAAGGCCTAGTAGTGGAGGGATAAGGACCCCAACCCACCCACAAAAGCTTTAACCCAAATCTTATCTTGACCCCAACAAATGCAGGAACACAACTGTCATAGAGACTGAGGTAACGACCAATCAATATCTGGCCCAACTTGAGATCCATCACATGTGCAAGAACCAATCCCTGACACTATTTTTTTATTGGATTTTTTTTACTTACGTTTCGAATGTTATTCCCTTTCCCAGTTTCCCATCCATAAACCCCTTATCCCATGCCCCCTCCCCCTTCTTCCATGAGGGTATTAGCCCACCCCACCCCACCCCCATCCCTTCCCACCTCCCTGCCATTACATTCCCCTACACCGGGTTGGGGGGGGGAGTCCAGTCTTTGCAGGACCAAGGGCTTCTCCTCTCATTGGTGGTGTCCAGCAAGGTCATCCTCTGTTACATATGCAGCTGGAGCCATGGGTCTGTCCATGTGTACTCTGGATGGTGGTTTATTTCCTGGGAGCTCTGTTTGTTGGTATTATTCTATGGAGTTGCAAACCCCTTCAGCTCCTTCAATCCCTTCTCTAACTCCTCCAATGGGGACCCCATTCTCAGTTCAATGTTTGGCTGTGAGCACTTGCCTCTGTATTTGTCATTCTCTGGCAGAGCCTCTCAGGAGCCAGCTATATTAGGCTCCTGTCAGCATGCACTTCTTGGCATCTGCAATAGTGACTGTGTTTGGTGGCTGTGTTTGGTGGCTGTGTTTGGTGGGGCAGGCTCTGAATGGCCATTCCTTCAGTCTTTGCTCTAGAATTGTGTCCATATCTCCTTCTATGAATATTTTTGTTCCTCCTTCTAAGAAAGATTGAAGCATCCACACTTTGGTCTTCCTTCTTCTTGAGCTTCATGTGGTCTGTGGATTATATCTTGGGTAATCTGAGCTTTTGGGCTAATATCCACTCGTCAGTGGTCAGTGAGTGCATACCATGTGTGGGATTTTATTTTTTTGTAATTGGGTTACCTCACTCAGGATGACATTTTCTAGTTCCATCTATTTCTCTATGAATTTCATAAAGTCATTATTTTTAATAGCTCAGTTGTACTCCATTGTGTAAATGTACCACATTTTCTGTATCCATTCCTCTGTTGAAGGGCATCTGGGTTCTTTCCAGCTTTGGACTATTAAACTCTGTTATGTGTATAGAGAGGAACCTAGCATAACTGTCCTCTGAGGGGACTACCCAACAGCTATCGAAAACAAATGTAAAGACCTACAGCAAAACAATAGAGTTTTGGAAGACTTGTGGAAGAGTTGGGGGAAAGATTGAGAAACTCAGAGAGGACAGATACTCCAACGAAAGACCAAATTAGTCAAGTAACCTGGATCCTTGGGGGCTCCCAGAGATTGAAAAACCAACCAAAGAACACACAAAGGTCTGACCTAGGCCCGCTGAACGCATGTAGCAGGTGTACAGCTTGGTCTTCATGCCCTCAACTGTTGGAGCTGGGCTTACACTGACTATTTTACCTGCTTGTGGATCTTGCCCCCATAACAGGGCAGTCTTGACTGGGAGAGGGTATACTTAGTCAATCAATGACTTGAGATGTAAGGGTGGGTTGGTTTTCAGAAGAGACCTCACACTTCTCAGAGATGAAGGGGAGAGAGAATCGAAGGAGAGGGGATCTGTGATTGAAAATGTAAAGTGAATAATAAATAAATTAATGAGAAAAATTAAGAATGAAATCTAGTCATTGGGAGAAACTGCAAGGGCAGTTGAAGTAGATAAATAATATTTGAGATGATCTTTTGGAACATAAAGAAAACTGTGAGTGCATATGCATTTATTATTGAAGATAACTAAGGAGATAATTTTATTATTCAGGCCACTGAAATAGAAATACTCATTCATGAGGGACACTGTGCAAAAAATTTCACAACACATCAAACACTCTCAACAGACACATACACCACACACTTTAAACAGTTATGATATATTTCACTAATAAAAATAAAATATGAGGCCAAGTTAGCACCAAAGATATATTAAAAGTCACCTAGATCATATTAGGGAGACCACTATTTGGCTTCTCCTTTAAGTAGATTAACTAAGAAACATTTGGTGTTCAATATTTTTCAACTTGTTTTAGAATACTGTTGTATAATTGTTAGAGGAGAGTATTGGATTGGACTAAAACTATTAGAGGCTAGATAGCTGCATAGGCTAGTGAACCTGAGAAACTAGGAACTGCTCAACTAGGAAAGCCTCAAAATAAGAAACCCAGTGACCTGGACCCAATCTAAGTTTAAGGACTTGGAAGCTCTGTAAAATGTCACAGGTCCAGGTACTCATTCAGTCTAAAAACTAGAGACTCTAATACTCGAGAGGTTCAGGAAAGCCAAGTTGTATATTTGGAACACAAGGACTTCATGTTGTGTTACTTGCTTTGAGAGTGTATCCCTCAGCAGCAAGACAGCTTGTGATCTAGGATCCTCCTGTTTCAGATTCCCATGTTCTGGGATTACAGGCTTGTATCGCCACACATGATTTTCTTCTCCTCTTTTGTTCTATGGGGTATCCAAGGGCTCCTGATGTCCTGGATCCTGCTATCCTCCTGCAGGGTAGGGCTTCCCTCCTTAGTTGCTCAGCTCCATTCTGATACTCCCTGGTAACGCCCTCCCAGGCACACCTAGATGTGGGTTCTACCGACTCACTAAACATCGTTCAGGCTAGTTAGCCGGTGACCACTCTTAACTATCAAAACACATACATCTCAAAGATATCTCAGCTTTTCCTTTTCTTTGAAATATCAGAGTGAAATCATTTTTCTCTAACGGCACATTTCTTGAGATTATAATTTTAATCAAATACTTGCAAAAATGACACAGAACAAAACAACATGGGGAGAATAACTTGAGGAGCATCTATTATTATCTTCAGAATTGAGATCAACACAGGAGGAAAAAATTATAATGAACTGGTTTTCTAAAAAAACAATGACGGTTCCCACCTGCCTTCACCTCTTATTTCTTTGTCCCTTACTTACAGTGCAGTGGAATTTGAGTGAAGGAATGGCAAACTGCTAATAAAACCTTTGATGGGTATTAATTACTTTCTACTTAATTACCTGCCATGTGGATCTTGTTGAGCTATTGATTACTGGCAAACATACATCCCACTGGGGATATATGTGATTTAACTTCATCTGAAGAGTCAATTAGTCCAAGTAACAGGGAGAGCTGGTGCTTTGCTTCAATACCTGGAGTTTTTTTGCCAAGAAAGGTAGATAAGCCATTTATTTGTTCATTAAAACACAGTGCTACTATCAACAGGAGGCACTTACCTGGTGGTACTGAGATTGGTAAAATGTCACTCTGTGTCGTCAGAGATTAGCTGCATTGTGAAGAAGGAATGTGAACATGGGAAATCTTGCCTGCATGAGGGGCTGAAGGAATGGGAACTGGCTGGAAAGTCTAAAGGTCTAGTTTTCTGACCAAGTTTTCTGTCATATGAAACCGTAACCAGCCAATTATATTAAATATCTTTGTGTAGCTGTTTATAAATATGATGGTCTCTGTTGGAGGACTTTTAGGAGCCAATATCTTTTCTTTGAAGGGCAGGGTGTTTTCTAAAACTTCAGTTACTAATTTACTGGACCAGAATGCACTCTAGAGAGAGTCAATAGGTGGACCTAGAGCAAAGAGGGAGAAAAAAGAAAAAGATGTACTGGAGGAAGAAAAACTATTCCACTGACCAAATTTTGACATAATTTTTACCCTTAAGCTCATAAGAAAATTTATGAATCTGGCACTCAATACTTTTGAACTTCATATTATACTTAACTTTTTTTCAATTAAATCTATTTATTTATTTACATCCCAATAGCTGCTCTCCTTTCTTTTTAAAATGTGTGCTTATAGACAGTAACTCAGCTGCATATGTATCTGTGGGAATATGTGTTAGGAAGCCAAAAAACAACCATGGATGTTTCTCGCACACCATCCATGTTTCATTTACTTGAGACAGAGTTTTTCGCTGGTTTGCCTATAACTCCAGTCAGCCAAACTGGCTTGCTAGTGGGGATCTGTCTGTTTCTACTTCAACCACATAGGGATTACAAGCATGTAGCTTGTTAAAATTTGTGTTCGGAGGATCATATTCAGTTTATTGACTACCTTTCTAGGTCCATTTGTGATTTCTTTTTGGGACAAATTTATTCAGTTCATGTGTCCATTTTCTGACTGGCAGTTTTAATTTCTTCAAATTTTTTTCTTTTAGTAAATTCTAATCCTTGTTTGAAATGTGGCTGGGTTTTCCTCACATTATGTAGATTGTCTGTTCTAATGAAAGCTGACATTTTATTGCCAAACACATTGCTAAAACAGAAGAATAAATATTTTGTTAAAGAACCATCCCTTAATTATTTTGCATAGCTTTATTTTGTGAAATTGATTGCTATTAAATAAAAATGAATGTATTTTATTTCATGGGCTGTTTATAAAATCTGTATGTAGTGTAGTCATTGTCATTAGATATATCATATGAGATAGTCACTGTCATTGGATACCCATAGTATCCATGGGAGATAGAGTCACTGTTACTTATTTACCTGTAGGAAGTTGGAAAGAGGATTAAAATATTTAGGTAACTCAACAGAAACATCTAATTTCTCAAGTCAGGATTTGACCTAAAGTTTCTTGGATTTCAATTCCTTCTACTCCCTCTCTGTAATCCTTTGGTATGATATTTATTGAAGCATGAACCTATAGAAAGAATGTTCACTCAGAGCATATGTGACTATTACCGCATGGAACCCATTTCAGTGTTTCCCATACCCTTCATGGATTCGCAGGTTTTTCCAATCTCTTTTTCTCGTGTCTATGTCCATTTAATTTCCCTTAGGATTCTTTTTGAGACTATTTCAAATTTTCTAATGGGAATAGAGTCATTCCTAGCATGGAGATATGATTAAACCTCACAACTGTTCACCTTCATACAGTTGGTCTTCGTTCTCCACAGGAAGACCAACAGATCAACTAACCTGGATCCCTGGGGCTCTCAGAGTCTGAACCACCAACCAAAGAACATACCTGGGCTGGACCTAGACCTCCCTGTAAATTTGTAGCAGATATGCAGCTTGGTCTTCATGTGGGTCCTGAACAGATAGAATGGGGACTATTCCAAAAGCTATTGCTTGTACATGGGATATGGTTCTTCTAGTCGGGCTGTCTTGTTTGGCCTCAGTGGGAGAAGATGCTTCTAGTCTCTCAGAGATTTGACTGCCAGGGTAGAGGATACCCAGGGAGGCCAAATGCTCAGAGAAAGGGAGTGGGGGTTGGGGGAAGGATTGTGGGATGGGGTGACTGGGAGGGGATCAGAGAGGGGATGTAAAGTGAATAAGTAGAATGTAAAATTAAATTAAAAAAAGGAGGAGGAGGAGGAGGAAGAGGAGGAGGAGGAGAAGAGGAGGAGAAAGAGGGAGGAGGAGGAGGAGGAAGAAGAAGAAGAAGAAGAAGAAGAAGAAGAAGAAGAAGAAGAAGAAGAAGAAGAAGAAGAAGAAGAAGAAGAAGAAGAAGAAGAAGCAATTCCTTCTGACTGAAGCAGGGGACTAAGGCACGGAAGGAAATGGGACTTCATGCCTAGTATCAAATTTCACTGTTGGCATGTTATTGCTCTAAACAATATTACCACTGAATGACACAGGTATTGAATAACTGTGTCCACTATTTATGGGTGGATTGGTGGGGTAACACCCTCATAGAAGGGGAAGGGGGGATGGGGTAGGGGGCTCATGGACAAAAAACTGGGAAAAGGAATAACATTTAAAAATGTAAATAAAATATCCAATAAAAACTAAAACATAGTAGAATAATATTGTCTGGGGAATGTACATTTAAGATAAACTAAAATGTGAATGACTGATAAAGATAATTGTAACTTTTTCTTTGTGATCAGTTTCTCTTCTACAAAACCAGGGACAAAGCGCAACATATACATTTACACACAGGTATACAACTGTGTTTGAATCACTATGACAATACATGTATGGAGGAAGAAATTATCTAGAACTGGTGGTAATAAAATAGGGAGAGGATAGCAAACATTTAATGAGTGATTTTCATCGTTTGTAGCATGCACGTGCCTCCCCCCACCTCTAAAAACCTAATTTGGGTTTGAAATATATCCAACATTATTTTGAGGAAACTGGTATGCACAGGAAGAGAAAAAACATGGTAAAAGTGTCAGGCAATGACTTAAATCCATAGCATCATGATTAAAAAGGCAAAATAAAATAAAATTAAAATCCTAGTCTGCTGTCTTTTCTCTGAAATACTCCACCAGGAAGCCCACCAGGAAACTTTCTTGCACATCTTTTCAAAAGGCCTTGTCTTGGCAGGTAAACTGCAGAGCCAACAATATCCACTCACGTGTTCAGTTGCACTTGAATTCCTTCCAAGGTCAAAGACATCTCTAGAGTAGATGCTAAGGCGGATACTACAGCCTCCTAATTTTTAAAATAATATGTGATATTTGACAGAACTTATTTTTCTGAGTTATAAACAATGGTTACTGGATTTCCTTCAACACATTATTTGTATTTTATATTTCATATTTTATTTTTCTTCTCCTTTTTATTAAGGCAGATCATTTTCTCATACAATATATCCTGAATACAGTTTCCTGTCCCTCTACTCCTCTCAGTTCTTCCATATCTTCCCTCCCATCCACATCCACTCCCCTTCTGTTATTCATTAGAAAGGAGTTGATGGAGACATTGCGTTTTGAACTGTGTGTTCCTCTCTCTCCCCCTCTCTCTCCCTCTCTCTGTCTCTATTTCTGCCTGTTTCTGTCTCTCTCTCTCACTCTCAGTCTCTGTTCCTCTGTCTCTGTTCCTCTGTCTCTGTCTCTCTCTCTCTCTGTGTATGTGTGTGTGTATGTGTGTGTGTCTGTGTGTGTGTATGTCTATGTGTCTGTGTGTGTATGTGTGTGTGTATGTGTGTGTGTCTCTGTATGTGTCTTTGTGTGGGGGGGGGTTGGGTGTGTGTGTGTAATGTCTAGCTGTGGCTCTCTGTATTTGTCCCCATCCAATGCTAGAGGGAACTTCGATGAAGCACTGATCAATGAGCACAGCACAATAACATTAAGAGACATTTTATTGTTACTTTTGTTTTTGAAAACCAAGTGTTTGGTTTTACCCTAGGTCCCTATGTTATTTAGTCTATGGTTCTTCATCCCCCAAGCAATGGTGGATATGGGGTTCAATTTCATAGAGTGGTCCTGAAATCAAATATCAGACATTGGGTACTTACTCCCACAAGCTTTGCCAAATCATTGCCTTAGCGTATTTTGCAGGCAGGACAGATTGTAGATCAAAGGTTTTATGCCTGCTTGGGTGTTTCCACTGATAATTTGGTAGTCTGCAGAGTACCTTTCTGTACTAAAGACACTAGAACATAGGAATGAAGGTTCTATGTAGGCATCAGCTCAACCTCTCCAGGTTTAATGAGTTGTGTGGGTGTTTTCTTCAGCAATGGGGTTCTGCTGTTGGTTTGTGTAAAACATTTTATTCTCTCGGCAACAGGCTGGATTGTTTGGGGGTTTCCCTTTGACTTACAACTCAATTGCATGTAACCCACCCCCAGTTTTATTTGGTGACAAGAGATATACAGTTGGAACTTTGTTTCCCTCATTATTTGGAGACTTTCTGAAGAGCACCTTCATCTATTTTAGGAGGGTTCCACCACACTATGTTTCCATACCACCCCTTAAGTGCCAAACATTCTGTTTCTCTCTGCATTCCCTTCCTCTGCCCAGTCTCTCCTCCCCTTCCCCACATGATCCTCCAGTTCTCACTTCTTTCCTCCAGTCCACCAATAAAATATATTCCTTTCCCAATCTCAGTGATATCTATGTTCCCCCCACTCCCCACCCTTAGGCTCTTCCTTTATATCTATTCCGTTTAGGGCTTCAAATTGTATCTTGGTTATCATTTATTTAATGGCTAATAGTCACATATAGGCAAATATATACCATAATTGGGGTTTTTTTGGGGGTCTGTGTTACCTCACTGAGGTTGATTTTTTTTCTAGTTTCACCCATTTGCCTACAAATTTTATGATGTCATTTTTAATCACACAAGTAATATTTCATTATGCAAATAGATATTTTCTTCATCCATCCTTCTGTTGAGGAACATTTTTATTTTCAATTTTTGACTGTTATCAATAAAGCTAAAATAAAAATAGCTTAACAAGTATTTTTTTGTGATAAGATGAAGTATCCAGGACTGGTATGACTGGATCTTCAGGTTGATTGATAGCCATTTTCATAAAGAATCACCATATTGATTTCCGTAGTTGGTGTAAAAATTTATATTCTCATCAGCAACCTAAGAGTGTTCCCCTTGCTCCAGGTTCTTGCCTGCACGTGATAATCACTTTTGTTAGTCCTTCTGACAGGCACAAAATGGAATATCAAAGTACTTTTTATGTACATTTACTTGATAGCTAAGGATGTTGATTATTTGTTTAGGTGTCACTCAGGCATTTGAGGTTCATCTATGCAGAATGTAACCAATTTTAAGTTGGATTTTTTTGGGGGGGGTTTGATAACAATTTTTTGGAGTTGTCTTTATATTTTGGATATTAGTCTTTGTTCAGATGTGGAATTGGAAATATCTTCGCCCATCCTGTAGGCTGCTGGTTTTGTTCAAATGACTGTGTCCTTCACCTTACAGAAGCCTTTTAGTTTCAGGAAGTTGCATTTATTAATTGTTAATTTCAGTGCCTGTCACAGAAGTGTTCTTTTTGGATAGTCTTTTCCGGTGCCAATGAGTTCAATACTGTTCTCCACATTCTTTTCTATCAGGTTCAGTGTACCCTGTTTTATGTTGAAGTCTTTGACTCATTTGGAGTTGACTCTTGATCAGGGTGACAAGTATGGATCTATTTTCATTTTTGTACATGCAGACACATCCTGTGCGACCAGCACCATTTGCTGAAGGTGTCCTTTTTCCAGTGAGTATTTCTGGCTTCTTTATAAAAAAGTTGTGTGGTAGATGTGTGGACTTATCTCTGCCTGGGATATCAATTTGATTTCATTGATCAACATGTCTGTTTTTATTCCAACAGCATGCTATTTTTATTAATATAACTTTGTTGTGCAGCTTGAAATTGAGAATGGTGAGAATTCCAGCAGTTCTTTAATTGTTCAAGATTGTTTTAGCTATCCTAGTTTTTTTTTTTTTACATGAAGATAAAATTTGCCATTTGAAGATCTGTGAAGAATTATGTTGGCTTGTTGATGTTTAGTTCACTGAATCTGTAGACTGCTTATTGTAGATGGTCGTTTTTACTATGCTAACCTTACCAATCCATGAGTATTGGAGATCATTCCATCTTCTGCTATCTTCTTCAATTTTCTTTCTTCAGAGCCTTGAAGTTTTTAGTGTATTTTTTCTTGCTTTGTTAGAGTTACCCCAAGATATTTCATGTAACTAAAGACTATATTAAAATTTGATTTGTCACTGGTATTTATTTTTTACTTGTGTGTACATGTGTGTCTATATGCAGACACATGAACATGACTTCAAGTGTGTATGGTTCTAGAAGAAGGCATCACATACTCAAGAACTGGAGTTACTGAGCTTGTCGGACATGATTGCTCAGACCAAATTCAGGTTTTCTGGAATAGACATGTCTCTAGCCCCAGTCAATACTTTCACTCACATAAATTATACACAGCAGCAAGGCAAGTGACAGATAATAGACAAGATTTGAAAGTCACCATATCCACAAAAGTTTGCACAAATATATTTAAAATCAAGCTTGCTTTCCATAATCAAACATTTTAATAAATTTATACTCAATCGTAAATGGCTAACTTCTCTTCATAGAGGTTCACCGAACAGTCAGATGTCAGACTAGTGTTTTGTTTCAGTACCATCTAAATATGAAGATATAATTTATTTCTTTCAGTAACTCAAAAAATGATCTTTGATTTCAACAGCGAAAGAAAAACAAATATTAGCCTTAATTATCTCCTCATGTACAGGCAATAAAAGGAAACCTTAAAATGTTGATGGTTACCTTTCAATGAACAGGGCAAGCATTACAAAGCCACAATCTTGAAGTGAGGACCAAGAATACAGTGAATTCAGCATTCATCAAAGCTTTCTAAGCTTCCTTCACTATGGTAGAGCACTGTGAGGCCAAGTGCTTGGCAAAAAGGATGAGTATCAGCCACAAAATGTGTCAACATAGTATGAAAAAAAAATCCAGAGAAACAGAAGATATTTGCATAATACACTCTTGACTCATAAGCCAAATGTTTGCTGCCTGTTCACGGAGCAAGACTCTTACTGGTTTGGCAAAGAATGGCTACAGAGGGACTCTGAGCTACACTAAATGGTGCCAGTTGCACAGTGCTGGGAGATGCTTCAAAAATGTCCTACTGAGAGAAAGAATGTCAGAAAAAATACACATGGGTAATTGAAGTAAGTGATTCTTCTTCTCTTCAGTAGCCTAATTAGGATTGGGGGGTTGAGGCAAAGTCACCACATAGATGTTCTAAATGTTGAGAAAATATTATGTCGAGAAAATATTTAGGAGCATAGCGTTTATTCTTTACTGGAACTGGTAAAATGAGGACACAAGTAACTTGTGATAAGTTATAGATATATAGTGTTATATCTTGAAAAGCAACTAAAATAACATGCAAAGAGACATGGTCTAAGTGGCAGTAAAAATAAAAATCAAATTGTAAAACTTTTAAGAAACAGAAGGGGAATAAAATGGAAATAAAAAATAATATGCACAAGTATCAAAACAATATCAATTAAATGATTTGTTTAACCCCAAGTTATCAGTACTTACATGAAACTTAAATTGTTTAAATGCAATTAGCAAAAGGCAGAAATTACAGAAGCATTTATGCACTCACTGATAAGTGGCTATTGGTCGAAAAGCACAGAATACTCAAGATAAAATTCACAGACACCTGAAGCTCAAGAAGAAGGAAGACCAAAGTCTGGATGCTTCAGTCCTTAGAAGGGGGAACAAAATACTCACAGGAGGAAATACAGAGGCAAAATGTGGAGCAGAGACTGAAGAAAAGGCTCTCCAGAGACTGCCCCACCTGGGGATCCATCCCATATACAGACACCAAACCCAGATCCTATTGCTGAAGCCAATAAGTGCTTGCTGATAGTAGCCTGATATAGCTGTCATCTGAGAGACTCTCCAAGATCCTGACAAATACAGAGGCAGATGCTTGCAGCAAACCACTGGACTAAGAATGGGGTCCCCAATGGAGGAGTTAGAGAAAGGATTGAAGGAGCTGAAGGGGTTTTGCAAACCCACAGGAAGAACAATAATATCAACCAACCAGACCACCCCCAGAGCTCCCAGGGACTAACTACCAACAAAAGAGTACACATATAGAGTGACTGATGGCTCCAGCTGCATATGTAGCAGAGGCTGGCTTTGTCAGGCATCAATGGGAGGAGAAGCCCTGAGTCCTGTGAAGGCTAGATGCACCAGTGTAGGGGAATGCCAGGGTGGGGAAGAGGGAGGGAGTTGGTGAGTGGCTGGGTGGGGGAGCACCCTTGTAGAAGCAGGGGGAAGGGGGAAAGGGGAAGAGGGGAAGGGATAGGGAGTTGCTGGAGTGTAAACCAGGAAAGGGGCTAGTATTTGAAATGTAAATAAAGAAAGTATCCAATAAAAGAAAAAACGAAACAAAACAAAACAAAACAAAAAAAACAGAATTTAAACACATACTGTCTGTAAGTTTATTTCAAACCACAGAGCTTCTTATTTCTGAACAGTCAGTCTACATTTTTTGAGTTTAGGTTTATTGTAAAATGATTGTCATACAATAGAAATGGGACTTCGAGTGTTTATCTTTTCTCAGTCTAAGGATATACTTTCTCTTGAGTCTCCGAAAAAACAAAGAAACAAAATTCATTCTCATCTACATAGTTATGTGGGTAAACAATGAATAGTTCACAATGTATTTTAAACCTAAGATGTTATCTAAAATAAGTTCATTAAGATATTATCTGATCACCAGATTTTTCTGTGCTAGAAAATCCCAGCAGATTAAAAAGATATTGTGATGGTTCATATTGAATGTCCACTTGATCTAATCTAGGAGACAAGCTTCTGAGCATGCAGCCAGGGATTATATAGACTATCTTAGTTCTGGTATATCTCTGAGGGGATTTTTTGAATTTAGCTAATTGACATCGAAAGACCTTGTTACTGTGAGTGGCAACATTCTGTAAGCCAGAGTCCAGAGTCCTGAACTGAATAAGAATGCAGACTAGAGAAAGAGAGAGAGGGAGGAAGAGAGAAAGAAAGTGGGAGGGGGGAGGGAGGGAGGAAAAATACATAGATGCAAACACATTAGAGGCTGTTCCCCACCACCCCAAGAAACTTTGCTTAATATATTTTTTTAAATTTTATTTAATCATTTCTTTTTACACTCCAGATTTTATCCCCCTCCCGGTTCGCCCTCTGACTGTTCCACATTCCATAACTCCTCCTCCATCTCCCAAGGATGTCCCCCACACTCACCGTATCAGACTTGTCCACTCCCTGGGGCCTCCAGTCTCTTGAGGATGAGGTGTATGTACTCTGACTGAACCCAGACCCAGCAGTCCAGTTGTATGTGTGTTGCGGCCTCATATCAGTTGGTGTTTGCTGCCTGGTTGGTGGTCCAGTGTGAGAGAGCTCTCAGGAATCTAGGTTAATTGTGATTGTTGGTCCTCCTACAGGTTCACCCTCTTCCTCAGGTTATTCCAGTTTTCTCTAATTCAACTACAGGGGACAGCAGCTTGTGTTCATTGGTTGGGTGTAAATATCTGCCTCACACTCTTCCGGCTGCTCGTTGGATATTTCGGAGGGCAGTCTTGATAGGTCCCTTTTTGTGAGCACTATATAGCCTCAGTAATACTGCCAGGCCATGGGGCCTCCCTTTGAGCTGGATCACACTTTGGGCCTGTCATTGGAATTCCTTTTCCTCGGGCTCTTCTCCATTTTTGTCCCTGCAGTTTTTTTCAGACAGGAACAATTATGGGTCAGAGTTTTGACTGGAATGGCAACTCCATCTCTCACTTGATGCCCTGTTTTTCTGCTGGAGGTGGGCTCTACAAGTTCCCTCTTCCCACTGTAGGGAATTTGAGTCTCACCAACCAGGTCTCTGGTACATTCTGGAGGGACCTACCCCCTCCCCGCTTCTGAGGCTGCCACTTTCTAGTCTTTCTGCTGGCCCTCAGGGCTTCAGTCCTTTTCCCCCACCCAAGACCAGATCATGTTCCACTCTTCCACTTCCCTGTCCCACGAAGGTGCCTCCCTCCCACCCCACCCCTCTTGGGATTGCTTTCTTCTCCCTCCCAAGTGGGATTGAAGAATCTTCACTTGGGTCCTTCAGCTTGTTGAACTGTTTGAGTTCTGTGGAATGTATATTGGTATTCTGTAATTTTTGTTTTTTGACTAATATCCACCTATTAATGAGTACATACCACACATGTCCTTTTGGGTTTGAGTTACCTCACTCAGGATGATATTTTCTAATTCCATCCATTTGCCTGCAAAACTCAGGATGTCCTTCTTCTTAATAGCTGAGTAGTATTCCATTGTGTAAATGAACCACATTTTCTGTATCCATTTTTCTGTTGTGGGACATCTGGGTTGGTTCCAGCTTCTGGCTATCAAAACCAAGGTTTAATATGTTTTAAACATTATCACTCATCAAGGAAATGGAAATCAAAATCACAGGAAAATATCACTATAAGTCTATCAACATGAATAAACTTGTGAATGGCAACAATAGAAAATATTGCCAGGAATGAAGAATAAAGGGTAACTTATACATTGGTGATCAGAATAGGAATGATACCATCTAGGAAATTATAGTTCCTTAAAAAAACTAAATGTGATTTTGAATATCCCTTCATCCCATATACTCAGTAATAGTATATATTCTAGAGAAATGAAGATATTTCAGACAAAATCTGCACATAATGATAGATTTCTTTATAGTAACCCAAATGTGGAAAGTGAACAGGTGTGTTTCAATAGATGAACATTTGGCCTTTGATGCCTTAGTAAGATGAGATACTACAAAACATGCCCCTACTCAAGGCTCAGGATACATTGCTGATGAAGGGACAGAAAGGCTGTAAGAGTCAGAGGATCAGAGAGTTTGCTGTGAGATTGTGACTCCTAATACTGCAAGATCTATCCATAAAATTTCACCATGACTGCCCAAACATAAACACAACAATTATAAGAGCAACAAACATGCCAATCTGAATAAGGGAAAAGTCCATGAAGCCTCAACTCTGCACAAAAGAGTATAGGCAACTGGGAAAAGCTGGGAATTGGAGAAGTGGTCTTCCTTCTAGGAACATGCCAGTTCAAAACAGCATGCCAGTTGGTTGTCTAGTGTCAAATGGCCAGCCATGAATGCATACATATACACAAGTAATACTGTATGGATTGGAAGGCATATTTAGGAATATATGTATATGAATAATTATATACACATGCATCCAGTAAGGTTTAGAAAACAAAAGGTCATGAATTTGAAGGAGAGTGGGGGAAGGGCTATATGGAAATATTTAGAGCATGGAAAGGAATGGAATAATTGTGTAATTTTATTATAATCTCAAAAAGAATAAAATCATAAAAAGACTAGGTTGCTGGTACACACAACCTTTGATAGGACTCTTCTGAGAATATGTTGACTCAAGAACCCCAAATGAAAGGGTTGAACGGTTTATGATTTTATTTCTGTAACGTTGTGTAACAAAACATGGAAGAATGGGGAAGAGATTAACTCCTGAGCCATGAGGTAGTGGGCTGGAGTTGAGAGAAGCTGGAAGAGCGGAAAGGAGCAACGCTGTCTTTATTAGTCACGTGATCCTGGGCTATGACTTCCCAGGATGCTGTCATTGGTGAAAACCTAAGACGCATAGGTTCTCTGCAGTCATTCTTAAAACTGCATCTACAATGACCTCAAAATGAAACAAACAAGCCAACATAGCTTAAAGTATGCTGAAAAAATAGCCATAAACTTCAGAAAAAAGAAAGTGCACGAATGATCAACAAGCTCATAAAAATAATCAAAATCATTGTTTATCAGAGAAACGCAAATTAAAACAGCATCTAGATACTAATGCTTTTAATAGATTAGTTACTATTAGAAAGAACACATATAGAAAAAATAGGAAGTGGAAAGATCTTGTCCCCGTTTTTTCTGCAGGTTCCTATGTCATGTGGGCCTGGGCAGGTCCCACTTGGTCCAGGTATTGGGGCAGTAGTAGTGATCTTACCTGTGAGCTTAAGTGTGTTAGCACTCCTGGGAGACAAGCTATCACTGGTCGGGATTAGGGTGTGGAAAGCTGTGGAACAGGGTCAGCTCCGTGTGTGCAAATGATGCAGATGCTTGCAGCTAACCGTCACACTGAGCATGGGGACCCAAATGGAGGTGTTTGGGGAAGGAGTAGAAGAGATGAAGGGGTTTGCAACCCATTAGGAAGAACAACAATATCTACCAACCAGACCCCCCCCCCAGAGCTCCCAAGTACTAAACCACCAACCAAAGAGTACACATGGAGTGGCTCATGGCTCCAACTGCATAAATAACAGAGAATGGCCTTATCTGGCATCTATGGGAAGGGAGGCCCTTGGTCCTGTGAAGTCTTGATACCCTGGTGTAGGGGAATGCTAGTGCGGTAAGGTGGGAGTGGGTAGGTGGGTGGGAGAGTACTTTCCTAGAAGCAGGGACAAGGGGAAATGTGACAGGGGAGTTGTGGAGGGTAACAGAGAAGTGGGATAACATTTGAAATGTAAATAAATAAAACAACCAATAAAAAAATTAAAGAAAGAATATGGAAAAGAAACAAGAAATGCTGCTATGTACAAAGACTAAGTATGGTTTGAAGTTTTATATAGAATCAAATTGAAGCCTTTGTGACTGAAAATACTTCAGTAGTTTGTTTCATGAAGAGTGAAACTAATTGAGAAGGAACACTAGATGAAATCCACTTTAGGAAAGTCCCACTATTCTATGTGTTTTTAGTATTTTTAGATAAAACAAAAATCAATACCTGTATATTACAATCATAATATATATGGCTTTATGTGTAGGGTAACTATGTATATTTTAGTTTAATTTCAATTAAAGAAAGTCAAGAAAATGCTAAGAAAAGTAAGACTTTATTACAGTTCAATTTATTTATAAGGTATCACTTGTACATTGACGTTTCTGATAGTTAGGTGCTTGCCAAATCATAAATAGTAATTAATTTACAAGCTTGATGAAAAGCGAGCCATGGCTGGACTAATATTGAGGCTTGGTGATAAATAAATATTATGATTAATCCAATCTCACATTCTTCTCATGTTCTCAAATACTGAACACATTGGATTGGAAGCAAAGGAGATAACCATATGAGCATGCCTGATACCCAATTATTGCTCAGGAAATATGAATTGCTACAATTGGTAATGTAAATCTAAATATGTACTATTGATGATAAATAAAAAAACTACTGTTTAGGAAATCAATGCAGCAAGAATTATTGTACTACTGAAAACTGTCGGTAGGTGATAGAAAATTTCATCAAAAGTCATTCATAAAAAAAAGATCAATACCTAAGAGTGATTGATTCCAAGCCTGAAGACCCTGAGAACACACATGGGAAGCAGAGAACTGACTAATTCATGTTGTTCTCTGATCTTCATATGAATGCCATGGCAAGTACACACACACACACACACACACACACACACACACACACACACACACATAATGAAAAATTCCCAATAGTAGCACATATTTCATGAAACTACAAAGATGGTGCTCATATAACTATGAAAATGATGAACTTGTCTTACGTTTCTACACATACTATTGACAAGATTTCCGGTCAAAAAAACTACAGGGACAAAAATGGAGAAGAGACTGAAGGAAAGGTGGTCCAATGAACAGCCCAACTTGGGATCCATCTCATTGGGGGGCACCAAGGCCTGACACTATTACTGATGCTATGCTGTACTTACAGACTGGAGCTTGGCATGGCTGATCCTTGAGAATCCATGACAGAGACAAAAGCAGACACTTACACACAACCATTGAACTGAAGTTGGGGACCCCTATGGTTGAATTAGGCGAAGGATTTAAGAAGCTGAAGGGAAAAGCAACCTCATAGGAAGACTAGCAGTCTTAACTAACCTGGACCCCAGGGAGCTCCCAGAGACTGCGCCACCAACCAGGAGCACACACGGGCCAGTCTAAGGCCCATGACACAAATATAGCAGAGGTCTGCCTGGTCAGGCCTTAGTGATATGCTTTATCAGAGACTTGAGGCTTCAGGGAAGAGAGAGGTCTGGTGGGGGCAGAGCATCCTCTTGGAGGCAAGGGGGAGGAGGAATGGGAGGAAGAACTGTGGGAAAGAATGATGGAGACAGGCAGCAACAATGGGAATATAAATAAATAATAAAAATAGAAAAAAATGATAATATTGACATATAAAAGGACAAACTCTCCTGCTGCATGAAATCAGTTAATATTAACTGTTGGAATATTAGAGAATCATCGGCCTGTTGAAATAATAAATATCTGGGCCATCATAATTAGCACTAATTGCCTCTTCTTGATTAATAACTATCAGGTTCATAATTCTTTTAATGTCTGTCATTGTCCATGATAATACAACTATGCCCTTGTTATATGGAATGATAATTACCATCTTCCTTACTTCTTCAAGTAGGCAATGGTTTAATACCTTTAAAAGGAATGTAAAAATATCTAGATGAAGGTAAAAATGACATTTGAATTACCGTCATGCTTGATTCTGGCAACGATTCCATGGATATAGAGTTCACATGCATATTAATAAATGGAGACTTATTTTAAACTCACAGAGCTTAAAAAATATATCCATAGAAGCAATTGCAGATGTAAAATTAATCAAAGCTCTAAGAGTCCTGCTACTTTCAGCAGATTTTTCTTCAATGAGATTTAAAACCGTTCAATAATGAGTCATGCCTCGGGAATGAAATCTGAAACCTGTTGGCTCCTCATGTACAATACTGTAGTTCAATCTCAATTTTTAACTCATTCAAGGATAATGATCTCAAAGGTCAGAAGAGATACAACTGAGCAGTTGGGCCCCTTTTGATAAATTTACTTATTTTTGTCATATGTGTATGAACTCGTACATTGCTTTTGTGTATGTGTGTATACCATAGGCATGCCTGGTGTCCCCAGATGCCAGAATAGCGCACCAGCTCCCTGGAACTGGAGTCAAACAGTCTTATAAGAAGCCACTGATCTTATAAGAAGGAATTGTGACACTTTCTAAGGATTGAATATTGCATATTTACTCCTTTCAAGTGGAATTGGAATGAAGGGATTTATGGACTGGTGATAGAATAGGATCATCTCTTGAGAAGAAATATCGAGAACTTCAGTGAGCTTGCGTTAGATATTTAAATACTCCCCATTTGGAACGGCTTTCCACTGCTGTGTAAAATACTGTAGACAACTTTTAAGGAACACGAGCTGATGTTGGCTCATAGAATCAGAACTTTCGCTCCATGTTGTCCAGGTTGCTTTTAGTTCTTGAGGTAAAATATCATGGTAAGGGGTGTGTGGCAACATAAAACTAGTCAGCTCATGGTGGCTAGGGGACAGAGCAGGAGAAATGAAGAGACAAAACATATAAAAGAGAGGGGAAGGTGCTGTGGGGGTGGGTCCCAATTTTCCTGTGTGATGTTATGCCCTAAGAGCGCAACTTCCTTCTAATTTCTAAGGTCTCTACCAACTATACCACAGGCTGATGAGCAAACTTTTCACACAGGGCCTGTCAGAAACACCTGAAAGCTATGGAAGCTGTAGTGTGTCACAGTGTGTCACAGTGTGTCACACAGTATACCCCTACAGTATACCCCTTTTTCTATACATCTTTGCTTGCGAACGTTCATTGTAATGAGCCTTGGTCTGGTTTGAGGCCTCTGGCTTCTGTTCCACTATCAATACTGGATTCACACTGGGACTCCTCTCTGATACCCTGTTGTTGCCCTAGCAGTGTGTTGTCCTGGAATCTGGGTGAAGAAAACTCTTTTTATTTATCCCTTTATTGAAAATACTATTCTTAGATAATACATCCTGATTACAGTTTCCCCTCCCTCTACCCCTCCCGGTTCCTCCTTCCCTCCCCTCCCATCCAGATACACTCCCTTGCTGTATCAGAAAAGCACAGGTTTCTAAGAGATCACAAAATGTAGCAAAATAAAATGTAATAGATAAAATCGTTGCATTGAAATTGGACAAGGCAAACTGAAAGAAAAGACCCAAGAGAAGGCATGAGAGAATCAGACATTCACTTGTTTACATACTCAGAAATACCAGAAATACACTAAATTGAATGTTATATATAAATGCAGACGATCTGGTGCACAAACATAATTGCTGCTTTGGTCTCTGTTAGTTCATAGGGACTTTGATTAGTTGATTCAGAACACCTATTTTCTGGTGTCCTCCTGAAGTGTTGTGGGCCCCCAAGTCCGTTCAGCCACAGTGCATAGCCACTTGGAGAGACAGAGCACAGAGAGTTTGACTGTGCCTTACTCCACGCAGGCCGCAGGAGTGTGTCAGGGGCTGCAGGAAAACACCCGGACACCATTCTTGGGGTGGGGAAGCACAATCTGAGGTGCGGGACAGTTGGATCTGGTTCTGGATGTCTGCCAGGCCGTTTGGTTCTCAGGCTCTTGGACACCCAGGTGCCACTGGGAGCCATGGAAGAGCTAAGAATGGAGTTGGGTGTAGTGAAATTTTTCCTTGATTGATTGATTAGATACTAAAGATGACAAGAAGCCAATCACTGGGCAAAAAGGAGGCAGGCCTTCCAGGTCCTGTAGAGGAAGAGGGAACGAAGGAGAAAGGAATGCCCTTTTGGATGGAAAGGCAGGAGCGAAGCAGACAAAATATAGGTAGGCTAGGGACTGTTAGATCTGGTGGCAGAATTCACTAGAATCTGCTACTGGAGGATTTCTAACAAAATAATTAATGAGTTTAGGATGATAGATTCTGCCCAAAGCTATTGTGTTGTCTGTTGATTCTAAACTGAGATTGTCTGGTGTTTTCCCTTTCGAGGCAACTCAACTGAGCTCCAGGGGAAAGGTAACCACAGTGGAGTGTGGGTTGGTGAGCGTGTACCTCCAGCTAGCCACTGAAATTTGGGAGAGCAGGGCCGTTTGACAGCAGCTTGTTCTGGGATGGAGAGAGCAATTTTGGAGCTCTGGAGAGGTCAAGCCAGCGTCGGTAGGAGAGGTGCTGACAAGGGGAAACAAGTGGTACCAGGCTGGAAACAGACGGAGACTGCTGGCCGGTGCCAAGCTGGTGATAGCGTGGATTGGTTTTTAATTATTACACACAACAGTTGGGGGCTCTTGGGCTGCATCTAAAAGGGAGCTCTGGTAGGTCCCGTCCTTGGCTCGACAGTGGTAGTCTTGGTGTCAGTTGTGGATGGGAGCTCAGAGAGGTCTCCTAAAGGAGACTATATGGCAGTTCTATAGACGAAGGCCTTCTTTATGGCTCCCCAGGGTGGATCTCGATGGAAATAGACAGTTTGTGGTTCCAAACCATTTATTGTTATGATGGGAAGTGGATGTGTAAGACCATGCCCCACTTCTCAGGGTAGACCTGAGATTAAATACCTTTTGCAAGGAGGAATGTCTGGAAAGGGAAACTTATTGGTAACGTCCACTGGGCCTCTAGGGACATTAGTTGGGAATCTCTGTCTTGAGCCCACATGAACACAGGCCACATGTCTTCTTTCCTATTGTCTTGGTCTGAGATGTTAGGGATGCCTCATCTACATCTGGAAGGGCTTGGGGCATTGCCTTTATATGACTGATGGCTACAAATCTATGGGGGGGGGCAGCTGCGCCTATGTGTCAGGGCCCCACTGTCCCTCCAGGGTCTTCCAACCTTCAAAGCCTTTAGCTCAACTGAGGAACAGGTCACTTCTCATGGTCCACTGCCCTTCATCCTCCATCCTTTCTGGCATTAACATCCTTCTACTTTCCCTTTCATAGGATTCCTTGAGGGGAGGGATTTGATGGATACATCCATTTAGATATGTGTTTTCCAAGGTCTCCCACTCTCTGTGTAATGACTGGCTGCATCTCTGTATTTCCTCTCATGTGCTAGAGAAGGAAGCTTCTATAATGATGGCTGAATAAGGCATTGACTTATGAGTATAACAGAATTTGTCCTCTTTAAGTTCCTGTATTAAAACCCGTAGTGTAAGAAGCTATGTTTGAAAATCTACCACCTGCCATAGTTTGAGCAAACTTTAGCATCAATAAATTAAATGTTCCTATAGCAAAGATCATGCAGCATAAAACAGCAAATGAAACCAAAGTACAGAAAACATGACATAAATAACTCAAATTGTATCCCAAAGAATGTACTTGATGTAAAGTACATTCTTTTGTATTTAATATTTGTATTTAAAATTCATAAATATATTTGCCATTATATATGTATATATACATATTTGCATGATGTATATCTATCTACCTGTCTTGTATCTATCATCTTAGTATTTAAAAGATCATCCTCTAATATGTATCTTAGAAGGATTTTTCTTTTTTTAAATTTATTTATTTTTACATTCCAGATTTTATTCCCCTCCCAGTCCAACCCCCAAATAGTTTCACATTTCATACCTCCTTCCAGTGCACCCACACACACAAGGATGTCCCCACCCCACCCACCCCACCAGATGGGAGTCCTCTACTGTATATGTGTTGGGGGCCTCATCTCAGCTGGCGTATGCTGCCTGGTTGGTGATCCCGTGTCTGAGAAATCTCAGGGGTCTACGTTAGTTGAGACTGCTGGTTCTTCTACAGGGTCACCCTCCTCCTCAGTTCTCTCCAGCTTTTCCCTAATTCAACCAGAGTGGTCAGCAGCTTGTGTTTGTTGGTTGGGTGCACACATCTGGATCTGACTTTTTCAGCTGCTTGTTGGGTCTTTTGTAGGGCAGTCATGATAGGTACCTTTTTATGAATGCCTCCTTGCCTCAGTAATGGTATCAGGTCTTAAGGCCTCCCTTTGAGCATCTTCAATAAATGGCGCTGGTCTAACTGGCTGTCTGAGTGTAGAAAAATGAAAATAGACCCATATTTGTCACCATGTACAAAGCTCAAGTTCAAGTGGATCAAGGACCTCAACATAAAACCAGATACACTTAATGTAATAGAAAAGTGGGAAAGAACTTGAACTCATTGGCACAGGCAGAAATTTCCTAAACAGAACCCTAAGTGCCCAAATGCTCAAATTACCTTAAATGTACAGAACACATGAAATTCAAGAAGGATGACCAAAATGCAGATGCTTCACTTCTTTAAAAGGGGAGCAAGAATACCCTTGGGAGAGAATAGGGAGGCAAAGTTTAGAACAGAGGCAGAAGGAACACCCATTCAGAGCCTGCCCCACATGTGGCCCATACATATACAACCACCAAACTAGATAAAATGGATGAAGCAAAGAAGTGCAGACTGACAGGAACCAGATGTAGATCTCTCCTGAGAGACACAGCCAGAATACAGCAAATACATAGGCGAATGCCATCATTAAACCACTGAACTGAGAACAGGATACCTGTTGAAGGAATCAGAGAAAGGGCTGAAAGAGCTTGAAGAGGCTTGAGACCCCATATGAACAACAATGTCAACCAACCAGAGCTTCCAGGGACTAAGCCACTACCCAAAGACTATACAGGGGCTAACTCTGGGTTCCAACTGCATAGGTAGCAATGAATAGCCTAGTAAGGGTACCAGTGGAAGGGAAAGCCCTTGGTCCTGCCAAGACTGAATCCCCAGTGAACGTGATTGTTAGGGGGAGGGTGGTGATGCGGGGAGGATGTGGAGGGGAACACCAATATAGAAGGGGATGGGGATGGGTTGGGGGAGTTGGCCTGGAAACTGGGAAAGGGAATAACAATTGTAATGTAAATAAGAAATAACCAATTTAATAAAGTTGGAGAAAAAAAAGAGAAGAAAAAAAAGAATTAATAAATGGGACCTCATGAAACTGGAAATCTTCTCTAAGGCAAAAGATATAGTTAATAAGAGAAATCAGCATCCTACAGAGTGGGAAAAATATCTTCATTAACCCCACGTCAGATAGAGGGCTAATATCTAAAATATAGAAAGAACTCAAGAGGCTAACCACCAAAAACCCAAACAACCCAATCAAAAAATGGGGTATAAAACTAAAGGGAGAATTCACAACAGAGGAATCTCGAACGGCTGAGAAGCACCTAAAGAAATGTTCAAAGTCCTTAGTGATCGGAGAAAAGCAAATGAAAACGACCCCGAGATTCCACCTAACAGCAGTCAGAATGGCTAAAATCAAAACCTCAGGTGACAACACTTGTTGGTGAGGATGTGGAGAAAGAGGAACGCTCCTCCATTCCTGGAATTGTAACCTGGTACAACCGCTCTGGGAATCAATTTCAAGGTTCCTCATAAAATTGAAAATAGACCTACCTACAGACTCAGAAACACCATTCTTGGCAATGTACCCCAAAGATGCCCCACCATGCCACAGGGGCACATATTCCACTATGTTCATGGTGGCCTTATTTGTGATAGAAGCTGGAAACAACCCAGATGTCCCACGACAGAAGAATGGATACAGAAAATGTGGTTCATTTACACAATGGAATACTACTTAACTATTAAGAACGAGGACATTCTGAGCTTTGCAAGCAAATGGATGGAACTAGAAAATACCATCCTCAGGCCCAAAAGATATGCTGTGCAAAATAAATAGTTCTTCCAACTCATTCAATGATATGATATAGAAATGAATATTTGTAATTGAGATTTATTTCCTTGTAGCTTTCTAATGCACATTACACATTTACTTACTTGTTAATTTTGCCCTCTCAATTTGCTATAATAATTTGAAATTATAGAATGACTCTTACATGCTGAAATTTGAATACTCTGTCCTGGGAATAATTGTCTTAGACCATCTATATATTACAGAACACAATGAAGATTGCTGAATAATAGAGCTCTTAAAATGAACTAAAAATTCATGAAAGTGTGGCAAAATACAGACAGAGATTAGTGGGGAAAAGGTGAATTTGGGTGAAGTATGACATATATTTGAAAATATAATAATAAAATCCACCACCTTGTATGTTGACTGAAAACATTATTTCAGCTCAGTAAGGATGCTGCATCATCAGTTGCTTTCTTACAATCTGGAAGTTGCTTTTTTGTATTCTAAATTGGAATTTTAAAAATTTGAAATAGAAAAAAATTTCACATTTTCAATGCACAGTATTGTATATTCAGTGTCTGCAAACCACTG
Organism: Rattus rattus; assembly: GCF_011064425.1. Classification (NCBI taxonomy): domain Eukaryota; kingdom Metazoa; phylum Chordata; class Mammalia; order Rodentia; family Muridae; genus Rattus; species Rattus rattus. The sequence continues at coordinate 20,296,722 of NC_046155.1, read as the reverse complement.
TCTGGGCTATACAATCTATCTTTTGGAATTTAATAAAAAATTAGTACTCAGAGTTTGTGCAAAAGTTATAACCAAAAGTCAAACTATATAAATTTCTGACTAAAATAGGATATCATTTGCATCTGTACTAAACCTAATTCACAATTAATTCAAAACAAAACTGCGTAGTTTAAAGCAAAGTTACAACCAGCGTCAACCTTGAACTTGAGTAGTAAAACATGAATTTATTTGCAAAGTCAGTATAATACAGGCTAAGATACAGATGCTTATGTTGGTCTAAAATTGTTGAGGACAGATGATGTCTTTTTTATAGCCAGAAAAAATTAGGTATAGACTCTATAAATTTTTATTCCTCCTCATAGCACATTATAAGCAATATCTAATCAGATTATCGAATAGTTAACCATTGATGATGAAAGTTAACTGTTGATTTTTTGAAGTACAATCACAGATTTTAGTAACTTCTGTTCAAGCATCACTCTAGGGGCCAAGATGTTCTGTGTATAATTCAAAGTACCTTATATAATTTCATAGTAAGACATTATTCTGTAACTGAAGCCAGGAAAATCATTCTTAGTGAACACAATTAAAATCGCTGCTTTACTGCATAATTTATAATAAAAAGTTTATGTGCTTATTTAATTATGTCCATTTTAATAGTTATTCCCCTAATAATTACATAATTATATTAGATTACTATTTTCTTATCAATATTTTTATGTCTACAACTTACTAGTTGTAAATATTTTCTGTATAATGACATGAAATAAGAATAGTTATTTAAACCCCTGCTTTTTCTAAAGCTAAACATTAAATAAATGTCTGCCTAGTGAAAGACTTCAGAAACACAGTGTTCTGAGCTTGCTTGGTTTTTGGCAAATACAAAGCAAGTTGGGCTGAGGATATGTTGTGGCCAGTTTCATGATGCTATCGCAGTATCCCAATGTAAATAAGTAACTTAAAGGAGGAATTTGTTTGGGCTTTTCATTAAGAGGTTTCAACCCATGGCCAGTTGGTAACCACTTTGCTATTGACCTGAGACAAAACATAGCATAGAAAACGCCTCACTTGATGCAGCCAGGAAACAAAGAGAAAAAAGAGAGGAAGAAAAAAAAATAACCTCCAAGGACACAATCCCAAAGATTTATTCACACAAACTAAATGCAACACCCCAATTTTGTATTACCACATATTACCCATCAAATTTTGAACTTTTCAATGAGCCAGTCCAGTAATGATTTTCAAGTCATGATTCTCCTACAAGCTCTAACTATAATCATGTTGCATTGAAAATTCCATTACTGGGAAGGGTTTTGTTGTTCTTCTTCTTTTTGTTTGTTTTTGTTTTTGTGACTAAAAGAGAGAAACCATCCAGAGGCATCTGGAAGAGTCCAGAGCAGAAAGAAAGGCAAGTAGACTGGACATGGCCCGGATATGTGTGGGAGACATGAGAGAGCAAGGGGGGATACTGGAGAGAACAAGAGTTAGAGTGACCAAGACAGCTCAGTCACTCAACAGGTTCTCCAGGGCAGGGGCGAGGATGAAAAAGGAAAATGACAATTAGATAACAATATAGCGTGCCCCAGCCAGTTCTGAAACTAAAGCAGTTTTTTTTTCCAGTCTGCTTTTCTACCACTTTAAGTACATGCAAAATGTTAAGATTGGTTGTGGGTCAAGGAAGGAGGAAGGCAATAAACAAAATCCCATATAAACACCGCAAACACCATTCTAGGGGCTAATCGAGATGACTGAAGGACTGACACACATGTCTCTCCTGAGCCTGCTCTGAGCTTTGCATTAACTCAAATGTAAACATCCTTAATCTGAGCCTGTTTCCTGAGTCCTAGCCCAAAGTCAGATTCCTGCCTTGAGCTTACTTCTTTGTCCTGACTTGTCATATTCCCACCAAGTTTCCAGAAGCAACCCCAAAAGCTCTCCACATCAGAGAGAGAATAGTGAGGATAGCAAGGGATCGCAAGCAAGAGAAGTTGTGGAGATATAGGGAGGAGTGTAAAAATGGTCAGCAGCTAAAAGTGGGGCAAGAGGTTAGAATGGACTTTAAAATGAATAGCAGGTGCCTGTGTATAGGAGTTAAGAGAGTCTTGAGGTCAGTATGAGGTTTGATGTGCTGACAGGAGACACAGGTAACCGTACGCTCTTCTCCCAGATGAGGAAAGTGACTCATTTTGGCAGATGGGAATTGATTTTACAAGTTCCTGCTGGCCTCTGTTTAACAGTCAGAAATCCTCCTCTCATCTAGGTTCAGGTCATTCCTGGATATATGGACTATCTGAGAGCTAGCACATGGGACATTGCAGCTCTAAACAGTAACAGGATAACTCTTGGATATTTTATAATTAATTCAATGAAGTTATGTGCTATGGTAAGGGTTCATGATTCACCAAAGAATGATACCAGGACTCAAATAGTATGGAAATGCAAAAAGTGTTTTATTCTGTAGAGGTCCAGCATGCTGGGGTCTCCCACTAGAGAGACAATCGAGTGAGCTTGTAGACCTGATTTAAAGCACATTAGGGGAATTCCAGGGTAAGTGGTCTTTGTCTTACTGTATCTCTAGGCATTCTAGAACCATTACTGGGACATGCTGGCTGGAAATTGTTGCTGAGGATTCAAGGAGTAGGTGGGCATTGTCAGACTCTATCTCTAAGGACATTCCATTACAGCGGCCTAGGGGCTGACTGGAAACTCCTGACCCACTGTCTTTGCTTCAGGCCAGGTTGTGGAGCAGTTTCTTATGGCAGAGTTGCCTGAAGCCTCAGTTTTTAGGCCTAATCTCATGCACTGCCAATTTGAAGCCTGTCTTGGAGTCAGCCTGTCTCATCATTCTCCTCTCAGTTTGAGCCATCCTGAATCCTTTAGATGTTTAATAAATCTGTTCCTTAACAAACCTAACTGAAGCATTGATTATGTAGGGACCAGAATCAAAGTTACCATCAGTAGCATCTGTCTTGTAGTCTCTTTCTGACTAAGGCCATGGATTCTTTGACTACCCCTGAGTTGTCAAATATAGAAACAACAGTCCTTGCCTAAGGCTTCCTCCTTGCTGTTCTGGGCCTCTTCTGTTCTGTAAGAGTACTTCTGCCAGGGAGGATAGGGAATCCTGCAGGACCTCGATGAACTTTTCCATTTCCTGTATATCTGTATCTATCCCCATCTGTAAGGTCTTGTAATTTTTATTTTGGAGTATTATGGCTGAGACCCCTACACTAGCACCTCCAGTCAGTCCTATATCAAGGAAAAAACTAGTAAAACATCAAAAAATGGCCACACATTTAACCCAGTTATTTGGAGGTGCTAGCTGGTTGAAGACACCTTCCCCAGAATAATAAGTCACTCTGGGTACAAGCTATTCTAGAACATAAAAATCCTCAGTCCTATTTACAAGCAGGCCATAAATGCATGGAGTAAGCCCTGAGGTACAAGCCCATCAAGCATTCTCTGGGGGCAACATAAATCTTGCAACAGTAGGAGTTACAGTGTGGTTGCAAAGGTGGGAATAGGCTTATTTTCAATGCAGAGTCCCTGTCTGGTAACTAACAGTTCTGGGTTAAGTCCAGGGTGAGAGGAATTAAGAACCTTGAGTCCAATCGGTCTTCTCACCAGCCATTATGAACTTGATGATAAGGTTGTTGCATCACCCCGTGGGAGTACCCAGATAACAAGGGGGGTCTAGTGGCTGATGCATCAAAACATAAGCAGCAAGCAAGCAGGATCAGGAGCACTAGAGTCACAGTTCCAGCGGATCAACAGGGTTACCTGGTATCCTTCTTATGACAGTTTGCCTGGAAGTCTCCTCTGCTGGGACCTCAGTTGCTGGATTGCCTCTCTCCTGTCAGGCTTAGTGTAGAAGTGGTTATCCACATCCTGATTCCATTCACCTTAACAGCTGTGGGCATGGTCAGGATCACTCTGTGAAGTCCTATCCAGTGAGGTTAGAGTCTTGTGGTTATGTCTCCTAATCCAGACTTTGTCACCTGGTTCAAAGCAGTGGGGGTAGGGTGGGGAGCAGACTCATAAACCTGGGAGATGGCAGGCCAGAGTTGCTACAGAACCCTACAGAGGGCTTCCAAGGATTTTAAAATCTTATGTTGGCCATATTCAGCTAACATATCAGAATGGATGTTAGGCAGCATGGGAGGGGTCCTCCCACATAGGATCTCAAGGAGGGGGTAGACCTAAAATATAAGGGGTATTTCTAGTCCTACATAAGGCATAAGTTAGGAGAGATGCCCAGTCACCACCAGTTTCAGGGGTTAATTTGGTCTAGGCCTCCTTCAGGGTCTAATTTATCTTCTCTACTTGTTCTGGGGTCTATAGGTACAATGTAATTTCCAGAACCTGTGTTAGAGATTGAGTTACTTGAGAAATAATGCTGGTCCATTGTCAGACCCAAGCAGGGTAGGTAAAACATACCTGGGTATGATGTCTTCCAGAAACTTCTTTGCCACTATGTTGACAGTCTCCTTCTTTGTAGGGTACCATCCTGAAAAGGTATCTATAAAAACGAGCAAACGTTTATACCCATATGTTCCTGGTTTTATTTCTGCATAATCTATTTCCCAATTAGCCCCTGACTGTTGACCCCTGATTCTGGTTCTTTGATTGGGGCCTGGGTTGTTCACAGCCTGCCAGGTGTCACACTTTAGATCACCTGATCAACCAAGTGCCCTAAGTAAATATTTTGTACCTTGCCCCTCAGAGCAGTTTCTTTAGTTTTCAGTTACCGGGTATGAAGTTTGATGAATCTGATGGATGAGTTTCTTAGCAAACTCCTTAGGTAGGAAGGTGCAACCTTCAGAGTTTGGCAACTGTCCATCTCTTCCGTAAACTTCTTGGCATTTTGCCTAATGTTGGTAGTCTTCAGGAGTATATTCAGGGATGGCTGGGGGCGCAGGGGGCAGCAAAGCTACCAGAATGTTGGCAAGGGAAACTTGGGTAGCCTCCCTTTTGGCTTTATCAGCTAGCCTGTTCTCTTGGGATGTTCTCCTCTGATGCCCTTTTCTGATGCCTGGGCAATGAATTATGGTCACTTTGAGAGGAAGCCATAATGCATCAAATAAAGCAAATATTCTTTCCTTATTTTTGATGTTTTTTCTTGCAGCAGTCAATAATCCCATCTGCTGTTAGTGTAAATGTTAGCTATGGCTCCTTTTGATAGTTTTAAAGCCTGGGTTAGAGCCTTTAGTTCAGCTTGCTGGGCTGAAGTACCCAGCGGCAAAGCAGTTGCCTGAATAACAGAGTTCATGCCCATTACTGCTGCCCCTGCATTCCTGATTCCATTCTGGATGAAGCTGTTCCCATCTATGAAGTAGATTCAGTTTGTGTCTGGCCAGGGTATATCAGTCAAGTCTGGCATAGTCCCCACAACTATAGAGCAACCAGGTTGCATGTCTGAAGGTCAGGCAGCTGGGTGGCCAGGTTTAGGGCAGATGATGGGTTATATCTTATGTAAGAGGGATTCAAAAGTAGAGCCTGAAAATGCACCAGTCTGGCGTTGGACAGCCACCTCCTGGGTGGATTCTTGAGGGTCCTCTCAATAGCATGGAGGTTATTGACAACAAGTTCCTGCTCCATGGTTATTTTGTCAACATCCCTGACTAGCAGGGCAGTGGTAGTTGTGATCCAGAGGAGGCTGACCATCCTTGGGCTACTGGGTCCAGTCTCTTAGATAAATAAGACACAGGTCTTTTCCATGGTCCCAGAGTTTGGGTGAGCACCTCCTCTTCTATCTCTTTTCTCTGATCCACATACAGTTGGAAAGGTTTGTGAATATCCAGGAGGGTCAAGACTTGTGCCTCTAATAAGGCTCTTCCTAGAGTCTTAAAAGCCATGTCCATGTCAGGGGTCCATTCTATTTGGTCTTATCAGCCCTTGGTCTCATATAACAGTTTGGCTATCTCAGTGACTCCTTGCACCCAAAGTCTACATAACCTGGCAGATCCCAGAAATTCTGTACTTTCCTTCGGGTTAATGGGACTGAGATACAAAGGTTGGTTTGCTTCTGGCTGTCCAATACCATGCATTGCTCGGTTCCCCCTTGAATATGTATTTCAGATAGGTGACCTCAAGTTGACAAACCTGGGCTTTCTTAAACATTCAGTAGACATGTTGACTCAGCTCCTATAGCAGCTCTATAATGGTCTCTTGGCCTGTCTCCAAGTCAAGGGCCCACAATAAATAGTGGGGCACGGTTATTTGGGAGGTGGGCCCACCAGTACTCACCTAAGTCCTCATGCAGTGCCTCCTCAAAAGTCATGGGTGAGTTCTTTTTATTTTTTTTTCTTTTCTTTTATTGGATATTTTCTTTATTTACATTTCAAATGTTGTCCCCTTTTCTGGTTTCCCCTCCATACATACCCCCCATCCCATTCTCCCACCTCCTGCCTCCATGAGGGTGCTCCCCCCCCAACTTCCACCCACCCACTCCTTCCTACTAACCAACTCCCTCCCACCTCCCTACCCTGGCATTCCCCTACACTGGGTCATGGATCCTTCACAGGACCAAGGGTTTCTCCTCCCACTGATGCTTGCAAAGGTCCATCCTCTGCTACATATGCAGCAGGAGCAATGGGTCACTCTATGTGTACCCTTTGGTTGGTGGTTTAGTCCTTGGGAGTTCTGGGGGGGGTGCCTGGTTGATATTATTCTCTAACTCCTCCATTGGGGACCCCGTTGTCAGTCCAATGGTTGGCTGTGAGCATCTGCCTCTGTATTTGTCAGGCTCTGGCAGACATGTCTATGTCAGTGGTCCCTTGAAGCCTCTTTCCAAGTCTTGCCATTCAAATGCAAGTAGAGGCTGGAATTTGTGAGTCATAAGTAGGCAGCAAAGCTATTCAAAGCTTCCAAGGGATGTTAAGGGCAGTTTGGTTAACCAAACTGACTGTTGCTCTCTGGCTTCTGGGTCAAAAGCAATGTAGGTCCTGTAGGCTTCAAAAACTCCTTCTAGGTATTCTCTGGGGCTCTCATTCTTTCCCTGAATCACCTGGCTCACCTTAGATAAATTTGTGGACCATCTGGAAGACTTGAGGAGCTCCCCTCCCCCCATCAGATTCTGGCAGTAGACCCGGAGCCTTTCCTTACCTTCAGCAGTATTAAAAATCCCAGTCAAAGCAAAGGTTGCATTGATTTCAGCCTGGACTTGAGTGGGCAGCCCATTTGTTCCCCGAACAAATTTCAGGGAGGCTCTCATAATTTTCTCTCCTCTGTTGTGGAGAGGACCTGGAGCAGTTGTCAATAGTCATCCCAGGTGAGATGGTGAGTCAGCATGATTCAATCTAGAAGACCTGTGAGAGCTGACGCTCTTTCTAAAACTGAAAAGTTTTGCCACTTCCAATTGTAAAGATCATTATTGCCAAATGACACACATGTCATGAATTGTCTCCCCCAAGCACCTGGGGGTTCACATAGTCCAGAGGGTAAGGCTGTAATAGAGTCAGCCCCTGGGCAGTGTGGGCCAGAGGAAGACTCCAAGTGGAGTCAGGAGAGTCAGGGAAGTCAGAGGTTACTCCTCCCTCTGCCTGTGCTGACTTGTCAGGGGTAGCACTGGCAGGCACAGGAATATAAGGAGGCCGAAACCCTTTGGAGAAAGAAAGGTGGGGAGCATTGAGGTCATAACAATAAAAGGTCTCATCTAAATGGGGCTTCTAGATCAGGTATTGACACATGATGATACATGGCACTTGGTCTGGGTGTCTCCATGCCTCATAAACTAAACCTTCACCCTATAAATGATGGGGAGATAGAAAGTCCCCTCCTCAGGCCACACATGAGCCCTTCATTCCTGAAAAAGATGTTTAGTTTGTGGGGATGACAACAAGACTTCTGTGACTCAGTGAAAGTCCTTAAAGTGGTTCAGGACCAAGTCCAGTAGGGTGTTTTGAGGTTGTCCCATCCTAGGAATCAAAGAAAAATTTGAATGAGAGAACAAAAGGCACAGACAGAATACACATAGACAGACACAGAAAGATATTCTAGGTAGAACAAAACAAACCAAAAGCCTGTCTTAGATGGTCAACCTCCCTGCCCATGGATAGTCCATAGACCCACAGCGAGTTCAGCACCCATATGAGAACCAGCAAGTAGTGGGTAGGAGCTTCCTCTGTTGCCCCTGGCTGGTTGACAAAATAAGCTTCCACTTTGTTCCTCTTGGCCTCAATATTAAACTAGAAACAGGTTTAACCCGAAACAGAAACACAGGTATGGACAAGACAAAAGGCAATCAAGCACCTGAACTTACTGATTGGAATCATACTCCACTCTTTGTGTTAGAGGATCTACAAGGAGTCCCAAGATGGGCCCCCAAATGTAAGGGTCCATGATTCATTGAATAATAATACCCCAGACTCAAATAGTGTGTAAACGCAAAGAGTGTTTTATTCTGTAGAGGTTCAGCATGCTGGGGTCTCCCTTTACCAGAATAGAGAGATAACCAAGTGAGTTCATAAGCCTGGTTTAAAGCACATTAGGGGAATTCTGGGGTGGTGGGCTTTGTCTTATTCTATCTCTAAGGACAATCTATTACTGGGGTGTGGGGACTGCCTGGAAACTGCTGACCCATCGTCCTTGCTTCAAGCCAGGTGGTGGGGCATTTTCTGATGGCAGGACAGTTTCTGACTAGCTGCCTAAAGCCTGGGTTTTTAGGCCTAATCTCCTGAACTGCCAATTTGAAGCCTGTCATGGAGTCAGCCTGTCTCATCCTTATATTGCTATAACAGCTTACAGTAGTAGCCAAAGACAATATTAGGTCATATATAATATAGTCACATGTAAATTTATTTTTGGAGAAAAGCCCTTACATTTCATTCTAAAAAATATGAGATAAGACACCAGAAAAAAACAGAAAGGACCTCAGAGGTATTGATGATCCAGCTTCAATGCCACATTTCCATGACCATTTGCAAGTCTCCCATTTCCTTCCTCACCAAAAATATCGAATCATTTGTGTCATGGCCATTACAAGTATGCATTTAAAGTATGCATTTATGCTCTCTATGTGGAAACCAATTAAAGGGCATTTCTATATCTTCTTTTCCCTAAGATACAGACCAGGTCCATGGTTGTTGTCTCACTATATGTGCAGAATGAATTAATCCCAAGAATCACGGAAAAGACAGGTATTCTTTTTTCTGCATAGAGTCTAACTTTCAACACTGTGTCTTCTATTCATCAGGATCTCTGTAAATGCTTGTGCTATTTAACTATGGGAAGGTTTATATGGGATGATAAGGTTACATCTAACTTTATTCTTCTGCCAAAGCAGTTAACTTTATTCAGTGGGATGCGAAAGATGCTAAGTGTTCACCGCCATACCAGGATTTTTCAAAAAAGACTGGGGCAATCTGTGTAATTAAAGAAAATGTGGAGCTCTGTCACAAGATGGAACACTCATTAGCTGCTAAGCCTGGGAAAGCCTCTTGAGAGATATTGGCAGATTGAGTTGTGAACAATTTAGAGGACAGCTGCGGGTTTAACTCAGATAAATATGTTCCCATGCCTGGAAGAATTACTGATACATAGAAAAGATGGCAACAGAAGGGAATCCCTTTTATTTCCCCAAATTTCACGAGAGCTCTCAGAATAAATATGAAGATGTTGCCGAAGTTTCTGGGGGGAGATTTTAACACTTTTCTATACGATCCAGTATGCTCGGCGATATAAATTGGAAAACTCCATATTAGTGTTTATCTACTAGCATATAGCTGTAATTAGGCAGGACCTAAGGATAGATGTTTCCTAAGGTAGAGTTTTGGGAAGTCTAAAATCAACCTTGAGGGATGTGTAATCATGGCCACAAAATTCTGAGAAAGCAAGGTAAGGTGCAGCAAATGCCTGAGCAGAGAGAAGACACTGGTAAAAGATCAGAGGGAAACTTGATATAGCACCACACAGCACTACTAACAAAAATAGCCTAATAGAAGACTGCTATTTTCTTTAGTGGCCCAGAAACTCCCCCAAGAAACCCCATGTTCCGTGCAGCCTTTAAACTAGCTTGCGAGCAGAACTTTTACAAGTTCCCGACAAAGACATATGGAAGGGCTGTCTACTTACCTCTTTTGCATGTAGAACTGCAGTTGCAACTGTATGGAAGGGGGAGAAAAAGAAGCAAGATTCTGGAGGGGGAAAGAAAATACACGCTACCATTATGTCTTCCATGTCCTGTCTCCACTTTAAATAACTCCCTGCCATAAGGTGGAGCCATATCCTATCCACAAAAAAGTATCTGGCATGAGATCTGCCAAAAGACCACTTAAATAGTTTCTTCCTTTGCCTTGTGCTTTGCACTTTGAAAAAGTTTAAATGCATGGCAGCCACTCCGTAACCCACCACCCACTGATGGAGAAAGGGTTGTTATTTTAGTGCAAGCTTAGATTTTTTTTAATGTGGTGAAAGGTGTGTGGTAGCAAGCAGGACCTTATTTATTTATTTATTTAGTTTTTTAAGCTTAGGCTGTAAAGGCAGCTCCAGGGGGAAGCCTTTGAAGTGTTGAGATCTGAAGTGGAGGGTGTTGAACCCCCTGAGGTAGCAGAGAGAAACTGCAGGTATCTGATACTGTTTGCTTTGGGTAAATCACCCAAGGCATCAAACACAAAATTGACAAACAAAAGAGGGAGGGGAAAACAAAAGAAATTGTTTTGTTTAAAAGAGTGCACTATCAAATAGACTGGTGTTAAATAGGAGATGGGTAGTTTGCAACGCTGAATTACAGTGGTGCAAGAAAGGTTTTGTTTTCGAGTGAGTTTGTGATTCTAAGTAAGCGATCTCTCTCTGAAAGCCCCCAGCTGAGCTGCCTGTAAAACCCCTGCCATCTCCACCGGAAGGAAAACAAATGATACCCCAAAGAGCAAGAGCTCCACAGGTTTCCTGATAACACATCAAGGGTAATGGAGATAAAGGAGAATGCCTCAACCCGAGAGTGTGTTGCCTGACTCCCTGGGCAGTGCTCTCTATGTGGAAATCAATTAAAGGGCAAGGTACATCAGCTCATGGCTGCATTGGGATTTCCTTAGTAGATATTTGCATAGAAACCTCTCCGACAACTAACACCTCTTGTCAAAGGATGTGTTTGATCTTGATGGAGAAAAATTTCCTCCCAATACAAACCACCAGTAACAGGAACTATGCGTTATCTAAGTATTTGATTGAATATGCAAGTCTGCTAATAAACTAGTTATCCTACCACAGCATCTGCATCCCCAGTGTTGCCTTACAAGCTAGCTGTCATCTTTCCTTCTAAACACTCAACCTTTCTGTGCTGAGTCATGTCTAGTTCCTCAAAGAGCCTGGCATGTAGCAGTTATACAACAGATACTTTCTGAATATGTAACACTCAGTCCAACTGAGAAAACTGCACACCCAGATGACTCACCCCCGCCCCGGCCCCGTCCTTTATGCAATTCTCCTTCCCTCCTACATCTTCCTGTCCCTTTGTGTCTTTGTGTTTTTACTCTGTCAAATGGCTGTGTGGTGTGTGTGTGTGTGTGTGTGTGTGTGTGTGTGTGTGTGTGTGTGTGTGTGTGCGCGCGCGCACGCGGGCGAGCGAGTGCTTGTTTTTGTTGTTGAAGTCAGAACGAGGTCCTCGTCTTCTTTTGTCTTACTACTTTGTAGGACTTTCTGCTTTCTTCACTAAGAAGCACAGAGCATGCACTTCAAGTCAACTCCCCCATCCCCCGAGTTTCTGAGGCGCAGACTCACACCGTTGGGGATTGTCCATCCATCCAGAGCACCTGGGGTTTAAGGTGTAAGCAATTTTACTGTAATTGCCTCTTCCCAGCGGTTATTCCTTGAAGTGGTGGAGGGGGACATTTGGTTGGTTCTCTTTTTCCATCTACATAAGTAGATATTGGAACCAAATCCAAGAAGCATGGCATGCTTATCTAGAAATAAATGTTACCCCCCGTGACGAGAGGCTTTAGCTACGATTTTATTTGCCTCTTTCGGCTTCTTGGCTTATACCTTAGCGGAAACTTAATCCACTCTTCCACTTACGATTGATACTTTCATTTCTCTGGGTAAATGCAAGCATGAGCTTTACCCTTTAATACTTAAATAAGTCATAGTGAATTGGTGTCCTTATATATGAATACCGTCATGTGCTCGACACTAGTTCTTAAATGGTAAGTGAAAAGAGTCCATTAGTTCAGACCTGAGATATCTGCTTTAAGGTTTTAGGTTCCTTAAATATCTTTACTCTTTTTTTTTGTTGTTATTGTTGTGGATTTTATTTTTTAACAAAAGAAAGCAGACCTGCTAGTTTTCATGACAGAGAATAGATGAGTTAGCAATCTAGTGACTTTTACTTCAATTTGTGCATTGTTTCAATTTCATGCAAACAATTGTGCTATCGTGCCTTTGTTCGTAAAGGAAAATATTGCATGAGAAACAACACGTCTTCACAAGTACTTTAATGAGCTATCAAAACGGCTTAAAGGCAAAAATAAAGAACAATCTCAAAAAAGCAATAGTAAAAAGGGCTGTTTCCTCCTCCAAAGTGAATTGCTTCACAAGTCCCTGTATGTCAATCAGGATGCAGAAATGACCATGTACCACAGTGCCCTTCACAGAGACAGTAGAGAATATGGGTCTCCATTTCTAGGCATTAATATACTGTGAGAGGATTTTTGACTCCTGTGAGAAAACAAGCCGATTTTTTATAAGAAGGAATTTGAGAATGCATCTATGAAAGGACCTGCATTGTCCTTATGTGAGTTTCATTCCTTAAGGGCATAACTTTGTTATTGTCTCCTAATAATATATAATTTTACTTCTAACATAATTCCTAAGAGGTCATACACATTTTTCATCAGCCTGATATGTAGAGAAGAAGTGGACAAACAGAATTGAATGCACTGCTTGTCTATTGGAACCATTTGCATATTCCAAGGGTATGCTATGCTGCTGGGCAAGATAACTAACCATACAACTATCACCTGCGTCAGGATAGTTTGAGCAATAAAAGGGAGTCTATCAACAACAACCCCAAGACACTAACCAGAAACTCAGATTCTCTTAGGGGGCATGAAGCATGTAATTCTTATTCTCATGACTGAAGCTTAAGTCACACTCAACATTGATGTGTCAATTTCTGAGGTTTCAGTGACTCTACTAGAAATGTCCAACCTACAGCCTAGAGATCACATGGGCTCCAGGAGAGCTATGAGTGTTCCCCACACAAAATCCTAAATGTACTTAGAACGATATGAAATCCTTTGTCATGTTTTTCCTAAGCAGATTGTAAATTTCTTGGGTATGATGGCATCGCCGTGCCCTATCACAATACCAAAAGAGTTTACAGAACTGTAATCTAGAACTAACCTCCTGTTACCCTGACACGTTTAGAAACCAAAAAAGTCTAATCTATAATTTAGTAAAATGTTTTCATATCCTTTTAAGGATGAAAGCAACATGTTAGTTAGATAAAGCAATAGCTAATAGTCAAGGGAATCTAGATGAAACCTGAATAGGATGGGCATAGGATTGTGGAGGAGTGGAGTACTTTTACACATACATCTACAAGGACTCATTTCTAGGCCTCTCTGAGAATTCAACATCGCAAGCGAATAGAACCATGTGCTTAGATGAGTGTGCCGTCCCCTAAATGGCAGTTATATCTGTGTCTCTTGCCTATGTTTGTTTCATGATGGTGCTTGAGCTGATCCCTGAGCAGGGCGCTCACACAACCGCACTACTTTTCACTCTTTAATCAGGAAGGTGGTACAAGTATCACGAGGTGGTATTCCACGTCTGCATAGTTGTGAGAGGAAGGCTTTTCCTGCGCGCAGGAACATGAAACCATGCTCCTGGGGCTTAGTGCCTTCTAGTGGCTTCAGTAAGGCCCATGTGCGCTTCTTCCTGCCATGTGTGAGGGAAGAATATGGTCAATTACGACAGCGAAATTTACTAAATGTGATGATAAACACTTTTAAAAGCAGCTCAACAAATGATTATGGATTTCACACTTTTACTAATTGCTTCAATTTCTGACTGAAATAAAAACCTACTTGCTTTAGTATTGTAGGCTAGCAAGCTTTAGAATATGTTACAGATATCCTCAAAGTCTCACTAGGCACCTTATCATTTTATTCTGGACTCCTTAGTCCTATAAATTAAAATTTTCAGCTTTTTACATTTTCCATATAAAATATAAATATAAAGGTAAGTGCATATAGTATATGTCATATATAAATATATATGTATCTGTTTATTAATTTATATATTATTATTCTAATTGTCTTTCTATTACAGACATTTTTAGTTATTTCACAAGAATATCAGACTTTGTAGCTTTTGTTATAGAAACATAGATTTGACTTTCTTCTTTCTTGGTACGAAGCCTAGTAAGTTTCCAGCTCAATTTCTGCTGTCTCAAGGGAGCTACAGCCACCCCATAGCCTGAGGCTGGTTATTTGCTCAACTTGTACTGTGGCTGCCTATTTACTCTACGGAATTTGCCACCTTGTAACTTCCCTTTGTGTTGGTTTTCTGTCCTCTACTCAGTAGAAGGCGAGTTTAAGCTGTCAGGGAGCCTGTTGGCTTGATCGCCATTTATGTGTAGGCAGCACGGTACATAGTAAATGTCTAATACGATGCGAGGAGAGAAGAAGGAAACAAAGGCAGAGTGGAAAGCCTTTACGTAAGACTCTCAGGATGCTGCACGGTGTTGTCTCCACCGTCAATCTGGAAGCGAAGTATGTTTATTCAGATCTAGGTTGAGGTATCAGTAATCAATTTTCATGTCATTTAAAAATATTGGATTATTTTTATAATAATTGTATGCATGTAATGATGGTGTGGAGGTCAGTAGGCAGCTGTTTGGGGAAGAGTCACCTCCTTGCATGTTGCTGGTCCTGAAGATCAAACTCAGACTATCTCATAGTCCTTCATTTTTTTTCTTATTCAGAAATGAGGTATTTCAATTTCCTGTGCTTTGTCATTCTTCTCCTTTATAGTTCACCTCCACTCCCCTCAAAGGACGCTTTTCAATTTCTTTATCTTTTAGCATATGCATTAAACAGATTGTCAGAGGCAGCAGAATGGGGCTGAGGCCATCATGTTGGATAAAGTATAATAGCTCAGTGTTTACCCAATGCTTTATCTGTTGTCTTTCTATCACTTAGCAGACTGCTTTGGGAAATAAGGCTTGTATTGCTTCTGTTGAACACCAATCCTTACTTCTCCCACTAGACAATCTTTACATGTTCTCTTCTGCTCAGTGTTCTGGATGGGTTTGTTTGTGTTCAACTGCTGAGAGGTCCATGGAATCCCATAGAGAGCTGTGCTAGCATGGTGTCCTGGATGGTCTCCTGGCTTTGAAAACATACCAGCTCCACTTGCTGTCAAGCATGTTCAGGTAGCTGCCCTTCTTCACACTCCTGTTTCGTCCTAGAACTGGATGAGCCCTCTCCATTCTCAGAGCTGTTGTGTATAGAGCTCTAAGTTCTCCTTTGTACCTTAATCTGCCTCTTCTTTTTCTAAATTCCCTGTGCTGTTATTTCATGCTTATTTTTACAAGCCACAGATCTTTTTGAATGAATAAAAGCACACAAAATTCCATCTCCTCACCATGATTCTTGATAAATATTTAGATTCCAGAAATAGCTGAGATTACAGTACCGAAAGTGGATTGACCACCTCTAAGGACTCCATGAAGCACGATATGTGTGTGAGAATCCTATTCGAGGCCCGCGTTCCTTTAAATATAAATACACGTTAGTTAGTTCTTCTATCATTTCCTGACCATGTGTCCTTTGAGAAAAAACACACACATTCTCTCTGAGCCAGATTTTCTTCATCTTTCCTTTGAAAAGTAGAACATCCTGAATCATAGAGATCTTGTAATAGGACAAAGAGTTGAATTTTCATCTTAAATACAAATAATAAGATGGCCACTTTGAGCCATTTCTTGCAGCACTCTGTGGTGTGTGTTGGGATGTTGTAGTCGCCATGTTTTATTCGATTTTATTTATCATGAGCCATAGTTGCTTTTTTTTTGTTTTGTTTTGTTTTTGTTTTTTGCTCAGAGCAAACTAATGTTTCAGAGAAGTGATTTCAAGTTCCCTCCTAATTTTTGTGTTTCATATGTTTCTACTATCCATACAGTTTTTGCTTAGTTTCTTTCTGTATTCAAGCCAACCATGTGGACACTGACTTTTCTCCATTGTGCCAAATTTGGGGCACGGCACCCCATCAGGTTATTTGAAAGTCTGACAAACTGCAACACAATTTTCTCTCTTAATTTTCCTTTTCATTAGGATAGTTTCTACAGTGTCTGTGCACATTCAAAAACTATATTAACAAGAAGCAGTGAGTGATGGACACATGAAAATCATACAACTGGGTTCCTTTTCCTGGGTGCACCACAAGATGGAACAGGTCCTGAGAATTTATACTTTACCTGGAAACTTAGTGCTCATGGAACTAATTACTGTATTTTGCTATTGTAATGAACACAGTATAGCAAGAAATTCCTTATGAAGTTTGTATACACTTCAATTAAAATTAAGGTCTATGACTTCATGATCTTGGCTTTCTATTATAAGATGCCAATGATAATTTTTAATTACCATGATATTGTGATAACAATGATATTTATTGAGTTTTTAATCCAAGAATTAAGATCAATAAAACTTTGGGAGTATTCTTTGTTATTTGCTATTAGAATATGTTTTATTATATCATCCTGTATGCTTGTTCTATATGTTTCAGGACACATATATATTACTGTTACAGTTATTCTTAGACAGTTCATATTGTTTGTACTAAATCTCCCAGTATGTAATTTTATATCTGACTTGCACCTTCCACACAGTTTGGTCACCACCAAGTAAATCTTATCTTGCAAGGTGTGCAATTAATATTTGTGCATATATAAAAGTATACATGTTTCAGTGAGTATATGAAAACTTTACTTAGCAGGATAAATGACACCTGCAAAATGTTCTCTTATGTCTTTCTTAAATAAAATGATGTTATTGTTATGATGAAGTGATACAGTGAAAGACGCTGAGACCCCATCATAACTTAGAAGCCACACTATTTTCATAGCCAGAGAATGTTGCCTGGGAATGAAAATTTAAGAACAGGAACTTAGAGAAGATGAAAATTATAAAAGATAAACAAGACGGGGAATCGCGTTTTCAAATACCACGCCTGAAATTGTTCTGCAGATCCTGGATGCATTTTATAGATAAGCAGTCAGGGATGAAGAGCGCTGCGAAGGCAACATCGGTCTTACGGTTCTCTCCTTCTGTGAAAGTAAAAGCAAAAAAGAAAAACAAAACAAAAAAAGGACAACTTACGCAGCTAAGATTGTGTGAGAATCTGTTAGAAGTGGTAAAAGAGCTGGCTCGCTGCAGGCTCACCGAGCTTCTCCCTTCTCCATATGTTAGGAATTTCACTTAAAAGTGGATTAGACAAGATATTTGTCACATGTCTAGAAGTCTTTAATTTTCATCCTTGTGTTTTCTTCACCCTGAGATAGAGTGCTTTCTGTCATCTCCAGATATTGTATAACAGGAAGACAGTGAATGAAAAACACAAGGAATATATTTAATTTGTTCTCTAATTCTTTTCTTTTATACAAGAAAAGAAGTAAGTAGAAGATTTTATTAAAGGGCAGTGCTGTGTGTTCCCATACAGTTCTAAACACTACTATGCAGATAAGGAAAACTTCAAGCTTTGTGAGATTAAATATATATGTGTGGATATGTATGCATATAATGCAAATCTATGTAAAAGTGTGATAGCCCGAGTTCAGCTGCTCGGCTTGCAATATGTTAGCCTATAATTTACTCTCTGATCAGAAAAGTTGAAAAACTAGGAGTTAAAAACTTTACAAGGGCCCTTTCTTTAAGGACGCATTCCCTTTGGGCTTCTTAATTGAATTTTGATACTTACGGTATTAGCTCAAAATCTTTTGATTTGTGGTAGGATTAAGACATTTTACTGTTTCTCAATGTAACAACAGAGCTACTTATTGTCTACTGGGAATATTCCTATGAAGGGATATCTTAAATAAAAGCTGAGGGCATATAAGCAATGAAGCAAATTTGTTAGTCCACAAACGTGAGAAAGCTCTATAAAAAGAATGAGAAGACAAAGCGAAGGAGGACAGAAATCATAGTAGGATTTCAGCTTGCTGTGCACTTCATTTTAGATGCTAGAACTATCATTAAGGAAAAAAGAAATGATCTAAAAAAAAAAAAAACAAAACAAAACTCTGTGCTACATGCTGTACTGACTATCCTCTGAGCCCTTGTAACCCATGAAGTCCGGATACCAAACTTTATTGACGTTACCATTGTCAGTCTTTGTACACATGCTAAATTATTCTCCATCTTCCATGTTACCAACAAGGACACCTAACTGTGATAATATGCAGAGTATCCCTCTTCTCCTGTCCATAACTCCTCAAACGGGAAGCTTTATTTTCCAGTGAAGATCCCAAACACAACGGTGAAAGCGTTGACAATCACTCAGCAACGGCCCGACTCTTTGAGAGGCACTGCTCTAGCCCAATTCTCATTTTGATTTATTTAAGTTTAGAAATAACAGTATTAAATTAGCAAAGACGAGCAATGAACAAAGCCCTGGAGATGAATTAGCCATTGTCTCTGGTCCATTAATCTCCTCTTCAATTCAAGAGAATTGTGGCTCACCCAGACCCGAAGATCAAATAAAATGCCTAATTGGGAAAGTCCTAAACAAGTGTGTCCTGGGGAGCTTGAATTTATATGTCACCGCTCAAACAACTGTGTTGTTTATATAAGTCTTTAAAACCCTGATACTTTCCTGCTACTATGTCTTAATCCCTGGTTCTTTATGCTCAGGAGGGCAATTCAGAGTTGTTTTCAATTAACTAGAATGGAGAGGGGCACTTATTCCAAAAACAGATAGCTGTGTTGTGAGTATTTTGCCAAACACGCTGAGCAGTTTAGATCTAAGCATCAGGTTTGGGAGATGCACTGGGATCTCCATGAAGAGAATGCTATCTGCTTTTTGGTGGTTTTAATATCAGTAATACAGGGTTGAACGTAACTGCAATTAGGAATGTATGTTGAGGAGGAAGGTTGTGATGTTAAAGCCAAACACAATTGTGAAGCAATGAGCTAAGATAATTAGCTAGGATGGCAATTTAGACCCAGCAATGCTTTCATTAAAAATATGCAGATGATATGCAGATAATGCAGGGCAAAGTTTTTAACATAAGGCAAAATAGAATGGAAATTGGTCTCCACCCAGAGATGGAGTGTTTTGTGTGTGTGTGTGTGTGTGTGTGTGTGTGTGTGTGTGTGTGTGTGTGTGTGTTAGTGGTTGGGAGAATGTAATCGTATTTCAGGTTCTATAAAAAAAAAATGTCAACTGATTGGAAACTAGAAACCAACTAATAGCAAACCAACAACGCATAGTGTTCATTCCCATTGATTTAGTCTCAACAGCCATTTAAAGGCGGTGCTTTTCATTTGAACTGATCAAACAATGCTATTTGATCCTCACAGTGAACGAAAAGCAGATCACATTGTTAGCTTTATCACATGGATGAAGGCATGGGAGTGTCTGTGACTTAGCCATCACCAGCCACTGGCTAGCAGGCATATTGTTCGATGAGAACCCACACTCCAGGTGATCTACGTCTAGACAACACATCCTGCTGCACGGCTGCGTGGCTGTTAGGAAGGCTGTAAAACTGGTATCTCTGTTTGTGGGAGAGGTTGGTTAAATAAAATAGTTAAATTCCTGAACTTATGAGAACCTTGATAAGTTAGGATTCCTAAATGTATAAAGGGATTTTCTCCTTAGCAATGTCTACGCCATGATGAAAGCACATTGTCCCTTCACTGTGACTTTGGTCAAACTGACCGGCTGTAGGAAGCTATGTCATACTCTAAAGTTCCAGCTTAGCTGCTCTTTTCTGCTCCGTTGGGACCCTTCATCTTTAGCTGCAATAATTAACTGAAGCAAAATAATAATGTGTTAGGGAATGTCACATATGGATTGAGTCAACTTGAGCATTGCACTGACTTTCACTTCCCTGTTATTAATCAGCTCTACATTAATTTACTTTAAGTAAATACTCATCGAAGCAGAGCCAGAACAGACTGTATTTAAGATGACAAAGTAGTTTAAAATGCAGGGATTATGAGATGATAATTACCCTGATAATACAAGCATAAAAAAACGTAGTCTTATTTTATGTAGGCTTGTTCACAGCCATTCGATTAGACGATTACATATAAAATTGATCATTTATAATATCTAATGTGTTATAATAATAGCATAACTACTCAGTAAGTACTTGCAGTTAAGGGACTTAAGTATAATTTTTTTACTCATTTCTCAGAAAAATTTTGTGGCTTATGTATTTTTACTTTACTATTTTAGCAAGAGAAAAATAAAGACACACATAACGTATGTGGTTAGAGTAGACACAGCTGTGAGATAGCTGCCTAAAGCAATATCTATGAGAGAAAAATGGGAGAGGTTATAAAAAATACCACGGTGTAGTATTGAAATGTTTTACTTGCATGGTACATTTTATGTGCTTTTCAAGTAGACAAATCCATATGTTCTTGACTGCAAATCTTGCTCTATCTAGACTGAAAAAACAATGACCGATGGCAGAAGATGACACAGGCAGAGGACAGAAAATGGTGCGTAATTTTTATTACATCAAAACAGTTTTGTAGGCAGACACCTAAAAGCAACTTGAAGGATTCAAAGAGAAAAAATGTGAAGGTGTATGAGAGAGCCCGAGAATATTTTTCAATTGTAAAAGTGACAAACGTGCTTATTTTAACATATTTACTACTATTCGGAACTTTCTAGTTAATTATACACATCAATGGGTATCTTAGATCACCTACTTTAAATATAGGAAATCTCCCTGTTTTTCTCTGTCCTTTCTCCTGTCTACCTTTATCTTCTTATTCCCCCTCGTTCCTCTCCTCTCTCTCCAGTAGTGGAACTATCCTAAAGATAATGCATAATTGATGGCAAGTTGTATAAAAGAATTATTTTTTATCTGATATTCGAAGCTCTCACTATCCTGAGACCATGAGCAGGTTATTCAGGCAGAATCTAAATAGGCATAATACGTTAGTCTGGCTTTTTTTTTAACTGTTCCATGCTTTTCTTGGCAATATTAAATATAGGAAACAATATTAATTGCTCTATCATTAATTTACTGAATAAGATAAGAAAAAAAGGTACCATTAATTTTATGTATATTAGACACTTTGATAGAATCACACAGTGTAAATTGAGCAAAGTTAAACACAATTTCTAATTTTATTGTTAAATTTTAGCAATAGAGTCATTAAAATCATGTAATATGAAATTTACTACTTTTTTAAGAACTGGAGAAGTACTTTTTAAATTTCATACTAAGATAAACTCATAATTATAAAACCTATTCTGGGACATCTGGAAAGGTTTCTCTGGAGAGTTACAGATGAGTGGAGTCTGAAGAGAAATTTCGTGAAACGGTGTGGGTAGTCCAGAGCTTCCAGATGTGCCTTCAGAAGGACACAGCCATGCTAGGGTGACTAGAGCCAGAGGAAACAGCTATTACAGAGCTTGTTGAGTTATTTTATACAAATGACATTGGTATGTTTGATGATTAATTCTAAGCACCCACTTTGGTGATCACGAAGTCCAGATGTTTGGAAAAGGGAAGTGAGTATTTCTGGGTCTTAGCTGAGGTCACCTTGTGAAATGATGGACAGTCTGTACATCCAATGGCTTTCCAGAATATGCATGAGACTCGTTCAATCAGTGGGAAGTATAAACAGGACAAGGACCGATCCCTTATAGTCTCTCTCTCCTCTAAGAAAAGGCATTTTGCTCGGCTACTACCCCTAGCCTGGAGGACCAACTCTGCTGTCTTCTTCAGCCTGTTGGCCTATCCTGTTGATTATTCATTGTTAGGGCCATAATAGATACGTAGGCCAATTCCTTAAAATAATTATCCCTAATACAGTGCCCGTGAAAGTAAATCCTAGAACTCAATTCAGACATCAAAGTCTCACAAAATGTTACAGTACGGGTGTATTCTATGCATGTCACCCAGCTCAACTTCAGTGCCATCTCGCATATTTATGATTTGTATAGAACATAGAAGCTGTGCATCTGTTGCAGGGCTCAGGGACAAGGACAAGGAAACTTATGTACGTTATCAGCAGAGACACCATTGAAGACTATTTCAATTTGTGAATCTGAAGATGTGGAACTCATGCGTATAGAAAGAAATGGTGCATAGATCACAGATAATAGAGACAAGATGGCCGACAGGCAGATAGTCACAGACTAGACACAGAGATACACAGAGAGAGATGGAGGGTGAGAGAGATAGAAGGGGAGGCAGAGAGAGTAAAGAGGAGGATGGAGAACAGAAGCAGAAGCAGAGGGGGAGGAGCGAGAGAAGGAGGGGGAGGAGGAGGAACAAAAACAAGAAGAACAAGAACAAGAAGAAAAAACTGTTTCAGTATTATGAATATTAATCTTATTCCCACTTCCTTAGAGGAAATCTAACTAATACACTATGTTACTACCAGCAGGGATAAACACATAACTAGGTAATTTAAGCAGATATTAAACCTAATGCATGGAAAAGTAAATACAATACACAATTGAGACAAATGCATGTGATATAACTCTCACTGTGAAGGTGTGTGTGTGTGGGGGTGTGTTGGGACGTGACTAAGCAGAGAGAAAGTTGGGGTTTCTGGGAGTTATATGAGCTTATGGGACAGAGAGGACTGTCTAGATCCTACGTAAGCAACAGTGCGAGGTAGAAGTAAGTGTGGGCTCATGGCAGCTGCCTGAATCAGCTAGAATCTGATAACAATCTGAAGCCTGCCACTTTCCTCTGCCATAGGAAAGAGACGGATCAGAACCCAGAACTGCCTCCTCCGCAGAAAAGGAGAAACGGCACGGGGCAAGAGGATGTGCAGCCACCTCCTTGGGAAAGCATGCTGCTAAGAGTGCCTTTATGAATTATTTAGAAAGAGGAAATTAAGTAACGAGCCCTGAACAACTGGCTAGCTCTTTCTGGGTTGCTTTCTCCTCGCGTGGGGATACAGAAGAAGATGAGTAGAGGAAAAAGAAAGTGAAGTAACCACTCAGCCAAATATAGCTTGAGAAACAGCTCGGTGGACTCTCAGCATGGGGAGGCGAGGAGAGCTCTCCTGAGGGAGCCTTGCATACAGCCTCATGCCCTGTGCTAGGAACCTTCACCAGCGAGCCGCAGCCCAGCATTGCTCCTTATGCAACTGGGTTAATCTTCTTGTCCCTTCCTTCCAGCTTTCTGGAGAATTTTACTGTATGTAGTGTCTGGGAAAGGCTTTCCTTTGAGTGCACCTTGATGCTTGCTGGCTGCCGTAAAGCCAGACAGCGAGTTAGTCAGTCAACAGTTGAAGGCTTCTGTTCTCATTCGCCACTCCAAGTTGCTTCAGTTTGGGGGGAAAGAACCTGACCGTCCCAATTTCAGGGTATGCAGAGGATATTTCTTATGGGTGGCTGTATAAGCAGTAATCCATTCATTGGGACTCCTTTACGTAACAGTTTACGGTGTGCATACAACTTACGTGTATTCCTCCGCATTGAGACAAAGTGACAACTTGGGTCACTTGGGCAAGTGAGGGCAGAAAAATGTAGGAATATTTTTAGAGAGGACATGACAAAAATATTTTAAAAGATTTCACATATTTATGATGTAGACCTTTATTTTAATGACACTGACACACATGAGGAGGGGACAGAGAAGTGGCAAATTTAGCAGGCTCATTCAGTTCCTGAGGTGGTGAGAGAGGGTAGGAAGCAGATTGTCCTTACTCAGGATATCTGTGTTACATTTATAAACGGTTCACACACTGTGCCACCGTGTATAATTGCACATTTATCTCAGGCAGCTTATTATATCTGTTGCTGGGTACACAGCTGTGGGTGAATCTGACCAGGTTTCTCCTGTTATTCTTAATAATTGTCCCGCTTGAGTAGCAGTGATGAAAAATAGAGGGGAGGTAGCACACGGACAGGCATATCTGTGGCAGCGCTGTGAGGTTAGCTAGAACAGTGCCTGACAGAGCATGCACTCCATGCTCAGGTTAAATGCTAGACAGGGCTCCGGGAATGGTAAAACACCATGTTCTTTGATCAGCATCTCCAGGGTACCACCTTTACATGCCTGTTAAGTGGTATTTCTACTTCAAAACACTCTACTTGTGTGTTTGTCTCCAAATACGGAAATTTCTTAAATTTAAAGCTTAAACCTCTGATATTCCCTTTGCAAGGTACTATAATTGTTATGTTCTCTTTCTCCCTCCCTCCCTCCCTCCTTCCTTCCTTCCTTCCTTCCTTCCTTCCTTCCTTCCTTCCTTCCCTTTTTCTTCTCTCCTTGCTTTCTTCTTTATTTTTCTTCCCTTTGTCTTTGTTTCTTTGTATGTCAGGGCACACCTTTCTTTAATTTCCCTTAATATCATTATTGCCAGGTGCTTGAAAACCTTCTGACACTCAAGTGGTTTACAAAGCTTTGAATGTACAATACATTTTCTTATGTGTAAGGGCTAGAGAAATTAACTTGTAGACAAATTCCTGCCTTTTCCACAGGTAAATGTGTATCAGAAGTGCACCTTAAGTACAACGAAGAAGAAAGCTGAAGGGAAAGGTAGAGTAGGACAAGGACATCAGTGGCCCTGAAGGACCTTTCTGAGGTGGTGACATTTGAATTTAGAGTTGGATCAAGAAAATTTCCTAGATCAGTGAAGGAACTCAGAGAATTACAGTAAGCATGCTTATTGTAGGGTAGAAAAGATGTTTTATGCTGGCAGGTAGACTATGATTCAATTGGGCACGTCAATCCACAAGGCCTTTGCGTGGCAAGGAAGAGAGGAACATGTTTGGATTTTATTTTACTTGAAATGGAAGGTTTCATTTGGCAGTATATTGATGAGTGCTAGGCCTGATTTATACTTGGAAAATCCTCCTGGTGTTCATAGTACTAGACAGAGTACTACAAAGGAGGAATCAGAATGACGAATGCACTGAAATGATGGGTCAGTATTTTAGAGTGCTGACTGCTCTTCCAGAGGACCCAGGTTCAATTCTCACTACCCATGTGGCAATATTGCTGTGCCACTTGCTCAGATCCTAAATTTGAACCCCTTGTTAAAAGAGTCAGTAGAGACTGATCCCACAGCTCCCTACACCCAAATCTCATGGGGGAGAGAGCTGAACTACCAGAAGTGTGGACAATCCTGAGACCTCAGGACATACTGCCACTTCTGCCCACTTCTGCCCACATCCCTGGCCCAAAAGGAAACAGCATAGTGCTTCTGGATACAGGAATATAGGAGCAGTCAGCAGCAGGAACCTGCTGGTTTCTGCTTGGGCCTGGAACTGAACTGAACTGGTCACACAGCTCCCTGCACCCAAATCCCATGCGGGAGAAAGCTGGACCCTCAGAAGTGTCACTCTCTTCTATACCTATTATCCTTACGTTTGATCTTCTCATTGTGTCCTGGGTTTCCTGTGGACCCTGAGAACTCAGAGAAGACAACTTCTTTCTGCCCACATTCCTGAACAAAGAAGAAATTTCCTAGTGCCATCTGTGCGCCCTGGGCACAGGGACCTAGGAGCAGTCAGAGGCAGGAACAGAGCTCTCTGTTCCCAGATCTAGTTGAAAGAAAATAGGTCTACAGGAGTGCTGAAACACAGGCGTACAGGAGGGTCAAGCCACTCTCAGAGACAGCAAGATAAGCTAACACCAGAGACAACCTGATGGCTAGAGGCAAGTGCAGGAACCTAAGCAACAGAAACCAAGGTGACTTGGCATCGTCAGAACCCATTTCTCCCACCAAAGAAAATACTGGACAGACAAACACACTGGAAAAGCAAGATTTAGATTTAAAATCACATTTTATGATGATGATGGAGGACTTTAAGAAGGACATAAATAACTCCCTTAAAGAAATACAGGACAACACAAGTAAACATGTAGAAAACCTTAAAAAGGAAACACAAAAATCCCTTAAAGAATTACAGGAAAACACAACCAAACAGGTGAAAGAATTGAACAAAGCTGTCCAGGATTTTAAAATGGAAATAGAAACAATAAAGAAAGCACAAAGGGAGACAAGACAACACCGGAGATAGAAAACCTAAGGAAGATAGGAGTCAAAGATGCAAGCATCACCAACAGAATACAAGAGAAAGAAGAGATAATCTCAGGAGCAGAAGATACCGTAGAAAACATCGACACAACTGTCAAAAATAATGTAAAACAGAAAAAGCTCCTAGCCCAAAACATACAGGAAACCCAGGACACAATGAGAAGATCAAACGTAAGGATAATAGGTATAGAAGAGAGTGAAGATTCCTAACTTAAAGTACCAGTAAATATCTTCAACAAAATTATAGAAGAAAACTTCCCTAACCTAAAGAAAGAGATGCCCATAAACACACAAGGATCCTACAGAACTCCAAATAGATTGGACCAGAAAAGAGTCAGTAGCACTTAAGAGTGGAAAGTAGGCTGCTACGTAAGTGCACAAGCTGGATCAGAAGAATCGCTGAACTTTTTGTTTGCTTTGAGTTTCCATAGTATTAACATCAAATAATGATCTTGATCCACTGAGATGAATATGAACTTGGATGCAGGACTGACACTAGAGATAACAATTTTAAAGTTATCAGTAAGTATGTAGGTGTTTGGTGATATCTTGAGAGCTCAAAACAGCCCTGAGTAGCAAGAAATGAGTGATGGGATCTGTGATATTTTTGGGTCATCCACAATGACCAGCTCCACAGAGAAAAAGAGTGAGAGAAGAAATGGGGATTGAACATCTCAGGAAGAGATAGATGGACACTTGCAAAATATACATCTTGTGTCAATTTAGACAAAATAGCAATTATAAATAAAGAACCGTGTGGTTGATCATGCTTTGGGAAGGATTATTATTACAGGATCAAGGGATTGGATGAAGACTAAGTTTTTATTATTTTCAGTCACATTTTAGTATATTCTTAAACTTCCTCAATGAGTATCTCTTTGGATTTGTCCACAGATCAGTTCACTTATTTCATAAATAAATAAACATATTGATTGTCACATTATGAGACATATTATGAATCCTGAAAACACACACACACACACACACACACACACACACAACACAAGCACAAACATACATGGATGCACACAAGCATACTCCTACACACCTCTAGATTCTAAGTACATTCTTCACTTTAAGAGTAAAGTCATCAAACATATTCATATGTATTATTAGTAGGATTTGTTCACAACTCCTGCTTACTGAGTCAAAACTTGCCCAAATACTACGGCACATTCATTTAATAAATTTAACGTACTCAGATTTTAACTATCTACTCTTTACAAATAAAGAATCAAGACTTGTTTGCTCAGTGTCATGGTGTTGGGTGCCTGCTCCCTTGTCGTGATAATATTTCTAAAAACAGCAACTCAATGAAGCAAAATTTGCTGTCTTTCACTTCAGAAACATTCTGGGAGAAGGTCAAATTCCTCCTAAGATGAGTAGCAGCCTGTGAGAGGAGAGGAGGACAAGGCATGTGTCTGGGACCATTGCCCTCCTTACCAATGATGAACCTAAATAAATCCATTGGCCTGGCTGTAGATGATACCTCTGATTAAAGCCACCCCATAAAATAAAGCCCCTAATGTTCCCTCAGTTCTCTCTCTCTCTCTCTCTCTCTCTCTCTCTCTCTCTCTCTCTCTCTCTCTCTCTCTCTCTTCTCTTGGGAGTTGAGGAATGCGTGCTGAGGGGAGAAACTCTTTAACCTGAGACATTGACCCACAGCATTTTATCCTTGCCACATATAGATTGCCTTGAGGTTACGTGCTCTGATATCCTTCCATGACAAATTAAGCTGAGAAAGTGCTTGAATGAAAGTGGCTTTCTTATGGATGAGTTTAGCATCTGGTCAGTACGGTGTAGGACTTACCTATGAATTAATAGGTTCTGGACTTAGTATCCTCCTAACCACAGAATTTCCTATTACAGGGGAAAGGGATCAGAAAAGACATAGCTCATAGTACTTTCTAATCAATGGCTTTTCTTGACATTTAGAGAACCTTAGGAGCTAACAGCATATCATCCCAAATGGCATTTTCCATGATGCTAGCCTATTTTACATGCCTCCCACAACTTCTATAATTCCTGTGCCTCTGGTGTCTAGATGAATTTGTAGCAGTTGCAATCTTGTTTGTTTGGCTGGCTTTATGGTTTTATAGTTGGGCTCTGATATGTCCGTAACACAGGGACACTTAAGATCAACCCTACACACAGAGAATGAGAGAGAGAGAGAGAGAGAGAGAGAGAGAGAGAGAGAGAGAGAGAGAGAGAGAGAGAGAGAGAGGGCAAATCATAGATCTTTCAGTGTCAGGGCACATAGAACACTTTCTTTGTTTCTTCTGAATAATCCCATGCTCTGAAGGTGTCTCCTGAAATCACAATATACAAAAGAATGCCAAAGAGCCCCTTAAATCTAGAACTTTCCCTTTATTTAGAAAATCCATTAAAAAAAATAAAGTGGAACTGATTTTACACTAGATTGAATGAAATTCCTTACCAAGAATCCTATGATACTTTCAAAAAAGAATGTTACAGGATCCCCATTGGGACTTTACATGGTTTAAGTTTATAACTGACTTGTCCATAAACCCCACTCATGTCTTTTCTTTTCTTTTAATCTTAGAACCGAGGTTATTAAATAAAAAGTGTGATGCTGCTTTGTTGATTTAGTCACACAATTCTTCTCTGGCCATGTAAAACTATCTAAAAAAGGCTAAAGTCCTGCCCAGAACACACCATTGTTACAAATGAAGGCACAAAAGAATAAAAGAAATCAGGGAGGGGGAATGTGTCAAAAATTAGTGGAAGAGAGAGTAATGAGGAAAAAGGGAGAGACTATGAATTTTTTTCTTTCTTTTCTGTGAGCTTGAGCTATTGCCCTATTCTTGGTTAAAAAAAAATCTTCAGGTGAACTCCAGTAAATGATTGTCATTCATCATATTGTGAAATTTGTCACATGGGCTTAGGTGGTTTATTGTGTTGTACGCAGCTGATAAATCTACAAACCAGCCACTGTCATTGCTGCTCTTAGATTCGTTTTCCATATGTTGAGTGGGTTTTTTTTTTCTTCAGACATTATTTGGACAGTGCAACTTTTGCCTGACTAAATTGGCTTTGTCTGAATATTAAGCATTTTGAGCAACAGAAGGAATAAGTTATTCATAAACACCCCAGGAGGTCAGCTTAAATATCTCCAGATCACACGCAGCTCTTGTGGCAACACAGAATTATTGTACTCGTTTGTGCAGTGATAGGCAGTTAGGAGGTGAGGAATGCGTGTTGAGGGGAGAAACTCTTTAACCTGAGACATTGACCCAGAGCATTTTATCCTTGCCACATATAGATTGCCTTGAGGTTACGTGCTCTGTTATCCTTCCACGACAAATTAAGCTGAGAAAGTGCTTGAATGAAAGTGGCTTTCTTATGGATGAGTTTAGCATCTGGTCAGTCCTGTGTAGGACTTACCTATGAATTAATATCAAGCAGATGCTGGATCTCCGGTACCTTTGAAGGCATTCTTTCTTCTGTATTTTCTTGTGCCTGGACTCTTTACACATTTTAAATCGTATAGGGTAACTTTTCTTCTTTGAGGCTGCTTATTAAAGGGAAGACTGATTTCTCTGCTAGACTACTTTATTTTACAGAAATGCTTTAGAATTTTACTAGCATTCTTTGAGTTTTTTTCTATTTTTGAAAATAGATTTTTTCCCTCGATAATATATCCCTATTACAGTTTTCCCTCCCTCTGCTTCTCCCAGTTTCTTCCCCCCCACTCCTCTGATACAGACCCACCCCCTTTCTGTCTCTTATGAGAAAATAAACAGTCTTCTATGGGTTAATAATAAAATAAATAAGAGAAAACAACAGTAACACATTGGAATAGGACAAAACAAACACAAGAAAAAGAGCCTAAGGAAAGAAAAAAAACCAGATTGGACACAAAGACCCATTTTTTTTTTGTACACTCAGGATTCCCATAATAACACTAATCTGGAAGCCATAGAGAAAAAAAGAAATAAATGAAATAAAAATGAGCTATAATAAACAAAATACCTAGACATGATATTATGAGACAAGGAATCTCCAAACATTCTATTGTTTTCTTTTGGCCATCTAGTGTTGGGCATGTAGGCTACCCTTAAGAGTAGTTTGTTTTCCCAGTGAAACTCCATAGGGAAAACTAAATTTTCATTTACAAGGGGTCTTCAGTTGGACATGGCTTCTGGATTTTGATGGGGGCATGTGTCCACTTCTCCTTTCAGCTCTAGGTTATGCTATCATTCTTTGAATTTAATTTAGCATCACTGCATTTTAAAGAAAGTAAACAAGTTGAAATAATATCTTTCTCTGTCCACTGCCCACTGTCATTCAAGTCAACCTTTTAAACACAGGAATCTTTTCACACCCAGACAGAAAATTCTTGGATAGTCAACCTGTGATAAAATGGTATGTACTGTGACATTATTGAATTTATGCCTTCATACAACACGGCCTTCTTTGGTTTAGTTTTCAAGATATGTCTTATGGTATGTTTTAGAGACAAATATCTATTATATTACTTTAGTCTAGCTCTTTCAATTAAGTTGTTATTTACATTATGATAATATTATATCAAGACTCTGTGGCTCACTTTCCCTTTTTACTGTATGTGCTTCTTAACTGTTTCTATCACAAACTGTATTTCTCTGAACTGTAAACGTTCAAGTAAGCTGTCAACACATTTATATACTTTAAATCTGGACTATGATCTTGCTAATATCATAGTTTTAAAGGGAAGAAACAAAGAAAGGAAAGAGAAGAAAGAAGGGTGGAAGGAAGGAAAGGATAGAAGGAAGGAAAAGATGAAGAGTGAAAGTGAGGGAAAGAAAATGGAGGGCACCGGAAACATCTGAATTATAGTAGCAGGTTGTTTCTTTATTTGAATTTATAATAATGGGTAACTATGACTTATAATTGGTTGGCATCTGTCAATAGTTCACTGTATCAATATTGAAAGAATTTAATATTGGGACTTGTATGCTACAAGTTATTTTTCCTTGTCAGTTTGTAGAATGCAAACTGTTAAAAACCCATAGGAAAAAGACTAGCAGTACAATATCTTATATCTCTTGAAATGCATTTCCACGATCTCTCTACTTGAATACTACTACTACTACTACTACTACTACTGCTACTACTACTACTACTACTACTACTACTACTACTACTACTAATTTAATCAAGATATTCCCACTGGAATTGTCTGTGTATATTGGCTTTATCTCAATATCAATATTTTAAGCAATGGAAATAGTGGCACCAGTGTCATGAGTATAACCAATCACTTTCTGCTTGGATTAAGGACCCAGTCCACAAGATGGACTGGCACAATTATTAAAGCCAGTAATCTATAACTAGATCGGTCACAATCCCTGGGAAAGAGTCTAAGAGTCTATTTTTCTGCTAACGGGACACAATATTACTCTGACTCCTAGTAATTTATAACTATTCATTAGTGCATCTCTCAGTCCTCATCAGAAAAGTTTCCTTTTGTAGATGGTTAACCCAGAGATCCCAAAGTGGCCAAGGTACAGAGAATACATGAGAGTGGCATGGTCATCACTAAAAAAAAAGATGTCTGTCTACTCATCCTTTTAAGGATCAGAGATCATTGGGGTAAGGGGGTGTATTGCTAGAGCCAAAGGTGATAGAGGACTACAGTGAAACACTGATTAATGTACACATTAGGGCAGTTGCATATAGTAACTCACTGACATTTTGATAGCATGTATAAGATTGAATAAGCCCAAGTAAGATAAAATCCAAACATGGAGAAGAGCAGTGGGTATAAAATCCTAATATATATGAATATATATGATACTAAACTATCTATATCTCCTATATTTAGATAAATGATAGCTAAGGCAAGAAGATTGTGTGTGTGTGTGTGTGTGTGTGTGTGTGTGTGTGTGTGTGTGTGTGTGTGTTCCAGAAATCTTCAAGGACTTGAATCCATTCTTTTAGTATTTCATTATCAAAGATTCTAAGAAAAAGAATGTAGTTAAACTTCTTTCATAAATGGCAATCAATACATGTTGATAGTCCTGTGACCATTGAAAGGATTCACTCTTAACAGAATTATCCCAATATTTTCTAAGGATTATCAGTAGCTCTCAACTGAAAACCTTCACAGTTCTTTGTTTCAGTACAACTGAGTTCGATCTATTTTCCTCTTGCACCAACTGTATTGAAACATTTCTTGCCTCTTTAATTGGTCCAATGCATTTTTTCTTTTACACATCATATTGATTATTTTTCTCTCTAAGCACAGAACTGAAACACCGAGTATAAATAGTCTGAACTTTCCCAAACAAGAAAGTGCAGGAGTAGGGAATTGCAAAGTAATAGGGCTTTACTAAGCAGGGCTTTCTTAAAAACTCAAAGTGAACCTTCAAAAGATTATAAAAATACCCACCTATTCTGATCTTCCCTATTTAGATAATGTATTGGTGAGAATGTGCCACCCACACTTGTGAGGGTCTTTTTCCTTTACTTTGCCCTCTAGGAAGTGCCCTGATATATCCATCCAGAAGCATGCCTCTTAGAAGCTTAGAGACCCCATCAAGTTAAACATCAAAATTAACAGTTACAGGCTTAGCTCTCAAAAACAATATCATGCCAACAGTATAAAGCAAGAAAATATCTCATTCCCTCCATACTTCTATGAAACTTTAAGTTCTGAGACTCTAGCAGGACAGCAGTGTTCTACTGCCCAGCATATCCCAGGTACCCCCACTTTACACGTCGGCATTAGGATGCCTCCATGACTGAGGACAGTGCAGGTTTGCTGTTTTACACAGGCTATTGTTACATAGACTCATACATGTTTGCCGCAGTCATTCTTGAGAAATATGTGTATCTCTTTGAAATCCACTTTTTGTGGTTTTACCTTTGACTTGTTAAGTTCCTTAGTAAAAGTTAACAGCATGGATCAATTTGATCAAGCAAGGAGCAACATTTGTATACCTATCTATTTCTATGGACTGAGGGAGATTCATCCATATGAGGGTCCTAGAGTCTTTACCCTGATTTCACAGAATACAGCCCAAGGTCCACAGTTTTAAGTCTGGCCACTGTAACACAGTTTGGTTTTTGTGAGATGTAAGGAGTCAGGTCCAGTTAGTCAATGTGTTGAGAATGTGTAAGTTTAAATAATTCTTTAGGTATTTTCACGTGTTCTAGAAGTATATTATTTTAATACATAGAAATAAATAAAAAAATCTTTAAAAAATCATAGTCTTTGTGGAAATAACTATAAATTTATAAATTTATAACACAATTGCCATTACTTGAGATTGAAATTATTATTCTGGGATGTCCTAGAAGTTATCATGATCTTGTATGATGTTCGCTTCAAAAATTTCTTGGGAATTTTACTTTAAAAACATCAAAAAATATTGGCCCTATTCAATGCTTTAATGGGTAACAGTGATCACTGCTAAACCTGACAACCTGAGTTCTATTCCTTGGGTCCACACAGTAGAAGGATGGAAAAGACTCCTACAAGTTGTCCTCTAACAGCATGGCATGGTGTTCCTAACCATACGCAACACAAATATGCCCCCCGCCACTCACACAATGTAGTCTTAAAAAATGTACAAGTATATTCTGTTACTATCAACCCAGGTTAAAAGCCATACTTTTCACGACATGAATTTTATGAAGTTATTGGTGGAAACTTATGAACAACAATAATATTCCATCTCTGATATTTGACGATCTTGTGACCTTAATTTCAGTTTGGTGAGCTATAACAAACATATTTGTTGAATGATGCGGTAAGTATTAAAAGAATGTGCCAATCAGTCCGTGTTCCCTCTGTTTCTGGAACACACCCCTTGAAATGGCCTTTTGACGTTGAGAAGTAGTATTTGAAGTGGTATTCATCACCTGTGTCTGGTACTCTTGTTCCCTTCACAAGAATTGTGACAGCATGTGTTAAAGGAGAGATTTCACATGAGTGAAATTTCTGGAATGTGGAGCAGCTTGTAGCAGAGAACTGCCTAGGACAGATGTCTAGACTTGACATGAAATGATAAATTTTTACCATGCCAAGCAATAAATGTTTGTGTTTTTCTATCACATCATCTATTCTTCCAATGTAGAAGATTTCTAGAATTGTATTGTGCTTTCATTAATTTGCAAATGAACCATGGTTAAAAAAAATGCTTGACTAAAATCCAGTCCAACAAAATAAGTAAGGAAAATCATTGATTGATAAGAAGTGTAGAATGTAATATCAGGCCCATGTTACTAGAGTCAGAGAAGAAATACTTCAGAAGCAAGTGCTACACACACTACAGGCTACTCAGGGAAATGAATGTCCAATATATTTTTACTATAGTAGTAGGCTTTATATATTGAAATTATTTTAGCATCTGATATTTTATACTTTTAGCAAAGAGTTAAATTAGATCAAACCTAAAAATGATAAATAGTGCTCCAAAAATATATTATGCACTAGCAGATTAGTCAAGCTTGAATAAATCCAGACACGCAAATGTCATAATGACCACAGTCAATTGCAGCTGGGGACCTGGCTTGGGCCTAATAAAAGATTGGGGTAACGTTAGCTCTCCAGAGACTGCCCCACCTTGGGATCCATCCTATATGCAGACACCAAACCCAGTCACTAATGCTGATGCCAAGAAGTGCTTGCTGATAGGAGCCTGATGTGGGTATCTTCTGAGAGGCTTTGCCGGAGCCCCACTGATACAGATGAGGATGGTTGCAGCTAATCATTAGACTGAACAGGGGACTCCAATGGAGGAGTTAGAGAAAAGACTGAAGGAGCTGAAGGGGTTTGCAACATCATAGGAAGAACAACAATATTAACCAACCAGACCTCACAAGAGCTCCTAGGGACTAAACCACCAACCAATGAGTACACATGGAGGGACCCATGGCTCCAACCTGAGGATGACATTGTCTAGCATCAATAGGAGGAAAAGCCCTTGGTCCTGTGCAGTCTCGTTTCCCCAGTGTAGAGTAATGCCAGGACATTGAGGTGGGAGTGGGAGCATTCTCACAGAAGCAGGGGGAGGGGGAAGGAGGTGTGGGAAAGGAGGGAAAGGGGACAACATTTGAAATATAAATACATAAAAATATCCAAGAAAAATAAAATAAAATAAAAAGAATTTACTAACAGGAAAAAAAATACCAGCTGTCTGCTATTTTGTCCATCAAAACCTCAGGGTGTCTGATTTTAGGCCTTATTGTATTTTATTCAAAATACAATTGGAATATCATAATCTAGCTGAAGCTGTTAATTATATATTAAATCTTTGAAAGTCTTTGAACACGAAGGTCTTAATTTTATGCTCAAGGTACACTGAGCCATACAGCATTTCACTTTCTCAATGAGATTTTCATTATTTCCAGCTTTGGAGCAGCAATTTTCCTGTAAAGAATGGAAAGTGAAATGCTTAAATACATTGATTATTTAATACTTATGTAACATAGCTCTATCCTTTCCCCTTTTGATGTAAGTGACCTCACTGTCTCAGTATATTTCTATCAAAAAACAAAACCCAAATCAAATGAAATCATAAGAAGCATAAAAAAAACCTCAAAACCTCAGAAGTAAACTATTGGGGATATGTAGTTTGCTTTACTTCAATAAAACTTCCTTTAAGAGAAAATGGAATTGATATTTTCACTATTAATAACAAAAAATCTGAAGCTATAAAAGGGAATTTAATTCATCTGCATTCTTTGTTTCATGATCCTTCCTTATATACTAAGGTCATGTGACTTTTAATTTTCTTTTGATCTAAATTATTATACCAAGTTAATTGCATAATGAATATTTATTTTACTTTAGAAAAGCCTAGTTTATTCTCACCATTCTAGTTATTACATGGCATTTTCTTATGAATTTCCAAATATGTCCTTTCAACTTATTTAATACATTCTTCTTTCCCTATCAATTTTTATCATTTTCTGATATATATGTCTGTGTATATACATATATACATAATATGTTATATCCATACATATATAATATATAACATTTTATATACACATGTACATACATACACACACATTTCTATTAAGTTTGATTTATAGATGAAGGTTTAATAGTTTCCCAAAATTATTAGATCATTAATTAAATGTCAAGGCATAAATAAATCTGCTTTTCAATCTCACAAAGATTACATACCAAGCAATAAATAAAAGTTGCAGCTTAAACTAACCTTATATGCCTCTTATCAATGCAACAACAAGAGACTGTTGATCAGATTGCTACGGTTGACTTGGATATAACCCATAGAGGTCGTTAGTAGGGACAGTGAAAGACCTGAAACTGTTGTAAAGTAGATTGCAAAGAAAAATCAGCGTTAATACTTTTAAGTCAAAGCAAATGTCTTTGTTTCTTTTCTAATGCTGTGATTAAATATCAGGACAAGAGCAACTGAACTGATTAAGTTTTACTTTGTCTTACCCTTCCAGAGTGGTTACAGCTGAACATTATGGGGAAGGCATGGCAGCAGGAGCATTAAAATGGCCCATCTAAATGCATCTGCAGTACAGAAGAAGAGAAAGAATGGGAAGTGAGGATAGGTAGTAAAATTTTGAAGACTTCCCACAGTGATGTACTTTCTCTAGCAAACCTCCACCTCCTAAAGATTACCCTGCCCAAACCACACCACTAATTGGACCAAGTGTTCAAGTACATCAGCTTATGAGGGACATTTTATATTCCACAGTTATAAGTGAAACTTTCACAATCAAAGACAGGGTTAGAAAGATAATAAACTCAGTAAAAATTTCCTATAATTTTGTTCATCACAAGGAACAGAAGAATGAGTCGAGGATGGTAGGCCTTGGTCACAATAGAGGATATAAAAATCAAATTTTTGTGTAAAAAAAAGTTGAATATTTAACTTCAAAAAGGTAGAGTGGTTGTTGATGATGGTTTAAGGTTGATAGAGACATGCTGCACAGTTCATTTGGAGCTGGAAAAAGGGCATCCTCAGTACACTGTTCAATGCATGCTTTGTATGACTGAGCTGAGAATAATAACATGGGAGAAGTGATTGTGCTATTATGAATTACAGCACCACATTACCACCTGCTACATATGAAGGAGACGCTCATGAGACTCTTGCCAGGTGAGCATCATAGATCATCATCAATATTCGTGAATACACAAAAGTAAACACATTTCATTTTCCTGTGTATCAAATAATTTTGTATCCAGACATTTATCCACCATTAGGTAATGATAACTGGTATGGAAGTAATTTTTCTCTATATTATTTCTGTGGTGCTTGCTATCATTCTGTTAATGAAGATCAAGGAAAACATGGTGGAAGAAAACATCTGACATGCTTGGTATTATTTTATTCAGATTTTATCATATTTTACTTCAGCAGTATTCATGGAATAAATAGAATAATATTATAAGATGAGAAAGCAGATGACACTTTCTCCTGTCTTTGTCTTTGTTATTTTTAATGGATTTCCCCCTCCTCCCTCATTTTCAGATAATATTTTCTATGTGAATCAGGGACCATCTGCTGCCCTGTCTTCATTTCAGTTTTTGCTTCAGTTGTGTGGTTAAAAAAGGCAATGAACTTAGTCAACTAATCCAATGAGCCTTATTTCAATATCCATTCTCCCTGAGACCTATCTTCAAGATATAATTCACAAATTTTGGGGTCTAAAAACAATCTACTACTTCTGTATTATCAGAGATCTTATCTAATTTGACTTATTCTTATGTCTGGAACACATTATTTTACTATTGGACTTAGCTCAGAATGCATCAATGCACAATAATTAGATAAATAATATTGTCACCAAGATTCACTAGGCCTTTAATTTAAAACTTCTAGAATACATTTTTAAAAAATTTTTAATTGGATAACATTTCAAATGTTATTCCCTTCCCTGGTTTCCTGTCCATAAGCCCCCTATCCTATCTCCCTCCCCTTCTTCTATAAAGGTGTCCCCTCCCCACCCACCCCACTTCCTGTCCGGCCCCCGACATTCCCTTACACTGGGGGTCCAACCTTGGCAGGACCAAGGGATTCTCCTTCCTTTGGTGTCCACTGTGGTCATTCTCTGCTACATATGCAGTTAGAGCCATGGGTCTATCCATATGTATTCTTTGGGTAATGGTTTAGTTCCTGGGAGTTCTGTTGGTTGGCCTTGTTCTTATGGGATTGCAAGCTCCTTCATTTCTTTCAATCCTTTCACTAATTCCTCCAACAGGAGTCCTGTACATTTTTAAATTTGCATTTACCATAACATGTAACTCAGGTCACTAAGCTATGTCTATATAGTATGAACTTTGGTCATATGTTTAATGATTTAAATGTGACCGTTCACCTTTCTTTACCACTCACATTCAGGTGATGTTTTTGATTTCATAATGAACATCCCTTGACTTAATACTCTTCGGATAAATTTCTATATAAGCTGATCCTAGTGTAAGAGAAAAGGAAAATGTTATATTGGGTATGATAAATTTTATTTTACATGTTTATAGTGTGTACAAATACTCTTTGGTCTTAAACATGGCTCCACAATGGAATAAATAATTAATGTTGGTTCATTATGACTGGAATGATTTTTTTTATCTTGTTCAGATGATCTACCAGAGAGCAGTCTTTATTTAAAATGAAGTCATTTATAAAAACAAGCTTGTAGGTGTCCTTATTAGACATGAGGATGGGTGCAACCCCATGGAAAGAGACGAAGAAAATGCTATTGTTAACCTGGTCCTACATAAGTGAGGCCTGAAAGTTGTTGAGTTCCTGTCCTATTCAGCCCTGTGTCTAGCAGACCACTGTCACCCACCAGCTACTCAACATCTCCTGCACATTTGAGCAGAAGCTTTGCTTTCATCTCCCATCCTTGAGGTCTGAAACGTTTTATTCTGCTGGTCCCAGCTTACCCTGGACTGTCATCGTGTCTTCCCAATTATCTACTACATGACATTCCTCCTCTTTGGCTTGCCTTTCTTTCACACACCCTACACTCAGTTACGCTTCATTATTCCTTTTATCTGTTTCTCTCCCTGTAAGCCTGTACTCACATCATTCCATGACCCGGACTCCTCCAGTATCTGATCCTTTAAGATATATCTCTTCAAAGGCAGTTAAAAGGTGTCTCTTCTGACAATTTTCAGAGTATTCCACGAACAAAATGCCTTTCCTGTTGTTTTAACTCCCAGCACTTTGTACTACAGAAATGATTTTTGACATTTGTCTTAGTGAGGGTTTTACTGCTGTGAACAGACACCATGACCAATGCAAGTCTTAAGGACAAGATTTAATTGGGACTGGCTTACAGGTTCAGAGGTTCGGTCCATCATCATCAAGGCAGGAGCATGGCAACATCTAGGCAAGCATGGTGCAGGCAGAGCTGAGAGTTCTACATCTTCATCTGAAGGCTGCTAATAGAAGATACTTCCAGGCAATTAGGATGACAGAGGGTCTTACGACCATACCCACAGTAACATACCAGTCCAACAAGGCCACACTTCCTAATAGTCCCATTCCCTGGGCCAAGAATATACAAACCATCACAACATCAATAAATTCTAAGTTTCTTGAGTGGGAGATTATACCACACAATATCTAATGAATTAGCTACTTTGGGTTTGCATTCCATGGATGTTATTAAATGTGTAAGTTAACGTTTATCTGTCTGAAGCACAAGGAAATCTTTCTCCAAACAAGCTGGATTAGACTTCTGGGTTTCTTAATCTTAATCCTCCAGGCACTTGTTAATTGGTTGTTCTAATTGGGTTTCTGTTGATGTGTAAAATATCTTGACAACACTTTGGGGGA
Organism: Rattus rattus; assembly: GCF_011064425.1. Lineage (NCBI taxonomy): Eukaryota > Metazoa > Chordata > Mammalia > Rodentia > Muridae > Rattus > Rattus rattus. Next base: position 20,256,758 of record NC_046155.1, on the reverse strand, counting down.
GAAAACACTATTTTAACGTTCTGTGGGGGGATGTAGAGGCTAATCTTGTCAAGGAAAAAAATGAGGTGAAGAGTGAGTTGCCACAGGTTCCTGTGACTCCTCAAAGGGTCTTGATCTGCCACAGGCAGCATTAGAGCTAAGATGGCTCCTGGAACACCAGGGAGACAACAAAAGGGAACCAAGGCCCCACCTATGGCAATTTCCCATCTTCAGGGAAGTCCTACCAGGTGATCATGTTCCCCACCCACTAACCAGGGCTTTCATTAGGGCACGGTGATGGTGTGGTAAGGCAAGATATGATTAGCCGAGTATTTAGAAACTTGGTATTGGCTCAAATACTATTTATAAGCTTATGCACTGTGCAATAAACTCAGATCTGCACCCTGATGCTGGTTTCTGGAGTCTTATGACTGGGATTGATCTCATAACTCTGTCACTTCTCATCCTTTCCCCCATCCTCTGTCCTGTTTCCACATATTTCCAGTTTATAGTTCATCATTTCAAAAGAGTTAAAAGATAAATTCAAACATCTAGTCATATCCTGTCCACAGTCAAGAGAAGTTGAGAATATATCCATCTTCGCTTATGTGCTTGCTTGTGAACATATTCTCTCAGATATGCCCATGGACCAATCTGACCAAGAGGCTCTCGGTTATGTCAAGATGCCAGTTAAAGCTTACCAGCACATGAGTCTTTTTAGATACTTTGTTTTTTCATGACTGATCTTCTATGAAACAATCCCCCAGTAATATTGACTCGATGCTTGAGACAGATGCAGATCTATGTGCTGTCTTCACCTCTGTCTAGCTTACTTCCTCTGCTTCTTGCCTCTGAACTTCATGAAACTCACAAACTTAGTTCTACCGCTCTGCACTCACTGCACTGGCTCCCAACTACTTTAACTGCCTTATCTGAATTCAACTCAACCGAACTGGATGAAGTGAACCCGACTCCCAACTGATTGAACAGAACTGATTGACTGTTTACTGCTCTTAATTAACCTCCTTTTTCTATTCTCATGAGACCTGGTTGCATCCTTTCTCTGATTCATTTTGCCAAATCTTGCTCTGATTAATTTCTTTGTCTGTACCACAGTTAGATGGCACTTTCAAACGTGGCTGCTTCCCTCCACAAACTAACTTTACCGTCATTGTTTGGGATTAAACATATATATCAAAGTTGTGTCTATATTCCAGCCAGAGTTACCATGCTGCTGGATTAAAATTCCTCTACAGATAGCTTTTATTATAAGCAAGTTTACAAAGAATATCATATGTTTCATGTTTGCCTCAAATCAGTCACATGCTGCAATTTGTTGAGATGGATTTAATTATACAAAAAAGTCAATGAATTGAATGAATTAAAAGTCTATGATACCCTTTCAGTCTGCTTCCCCAGCTGGGCCACATCCTACATATCATACATACCATAGACATACCCTGAATCCACCCACCTAGCTACATGGGACTTAACCCCCATCCTGAGCTTCACCTTCCCCACCCTGGCCAGATCAGCATCCTGATACCCTCCCATACCTTATAGCCTGTCTGCCTCCTAGGAGGTCCACAGTAACCAGGGACACAGGAGGCCTTTTATAACCAGAGACACAGGAGGTCCACCCTAACCAGATACAGCACTGCCTGCTTTCAAGGAGACGGGCTCCAGTCAGAGTCACCAAACCAGTTATCACCAAACATAACAAGACGGCAAGAGGCAAGTGCAACGTCATAAGTGAGAAAACCCAATGCAATTTAGCATCATCAGAACCCAGTTATACCACCACAGCAAGCCCTGAATACCCTAACATACCTGAAAAGGAAGATAGTGACTTAAAAATCCCATCTCATGAAGATTATAGAAGCCATTAAGGAGGATATAAATAACTTCCTTAAAGAAATATAGGAAAACACAGGCAAATAGGTAAAAGCCTTTAAAGAGAAAATAAATTCCTAAAAGAAATTTGGGAAAATATAATCAAGCAGGTGAAAGAATTGAACAAAATTGTACAAGAACTAAAAATGGCAATAGACACAATAAAGAAAAACAGAATTGGAGGCAACCTGGGAGATGAACAACTTGGGAAAGAGATCAGGAGCTATAAATGCAAGCATCACTGTAGAAGATACAGTAGAAGATAATGACACATTGTTCAAAGAAAATACAAAGTGTAAAAGGCTCCTAACCCAAAATATCCAGAAAAATCAAGACACAATGAAAAAGTCAAACCTAAAAATAATAGGACCTGGTAAGGAATCCAAGCTCAAAGGGCCAGAAAACATCTTCAACAAAATCATAAAAGAAAACTTCCCTAACCTAAAGAAAAGAATGGCCATAAATATATAGGAAGCCTACAGAACACCAAATAGATTGGACCCAAAAAGAAAATTCTTTTATCACATAATAATCAAAACTCTAAGTGCATAGAACAAATAAGGGGTATTAAAAGCTGTAAGGGGAAATGGTGAAGGAATATATGAAGGTAGACCTTTCAGATTTACACCAGACTTCTCAGCAGAGAATGTAAAAGCCAGAAGATCCTGGACAGATGTCATCTAGACACCAACATAACGCACATGCCAGCTCAGGCTACTATAGCCAGTGACACACTCAATTACCATATAAATGGAGAAACCAAGATATTCCAGGACAAAACCAAATGTAAACAATATCTTTCTACTATTCCAGCCCTACAGAAGATACTGGAAGGAAATCTCCAAAACAAGGAGGGTAACTGCACCTGAGAAAACACAAGAAATTAAACATTTCACAACAACCCCTAAAGAAGGTGATCATGCACATATAATACCACCTCCAGCAACAAAAGTAACAGGAACTAATAATCATCTGTCTTTAATATCTCTCAACATCAATGGATAAAATTCCCCAACAAAACGATGGAGGCTAACAGACTGCAAGTTCAAGTGCACAAAGACATTAAGCTCCCACCTTTGCACACTTGAGGTAGTCACAATGTTCGGTGGCCAAATTGCAGGTTTAATTTCCTTTCTCCCTATACAGACATGTCCACCAAGGACCTGGAATTCCTCTCTTCATACATGAAGCATCTCCAGCATCTTTACCAGTGATCCCCAATAAAGAACAGTAGTGCCACTGAAAACCATCTGAGAGAACGCTGTTTCTCCCAGAACTCATACAAGAGTAGAAATTCCCCACGTATTGAATACATTTTCTGTAACAGCACATGTATTCCAGTATGTAGAAGAAGCAGTATTTTGAGAAATTCCCTTAAAATGTCTAGTCATGTAAGCATTAAGTACAAGTACTCTGATGTTTACAGTTGTGATATGTTGTACAAAATTAAAAGGTAGCTGTATTTGCTAGTCAAATATCATGTTAGAATCAAAAAGTAATTTCTGTATACATGCTCATCATAGAAACTTTGAATTTGTATATTAAAAGTCTGGAAATAATAAAACAAATCCTATAGGATTAATGAATGTATTGAATTGTATACATACAGTTAGTTTAAATAGAATTCACTTGATTTCAACGTATAATTTAAAAATTTGTCTGTAAAAGTTTTGAGTTGTTATGATAACAAAATAATTTATAACTTTCAAGACAGTAGAAAAGTGAAATGATTTTTAAGTAATTCCATAAAAGGTAGGAAAGAGAATACGAGTTTAAAACTTAAAAAATAAATACAAACACTCAAATACATACACATATTAGCCTTTCCCCCCTTTTTTATTGGATAATTTTATTTACACTTCGAATCTTATCCCCTTTCCCAGTTTCCTGTTTATAACTACTTATCCCATGCTCCCTATGAGGCTTTTATGAGGGTGTTTCCCTACCGACCACCCACTCCTTCCTTCCTCCCCACCCTGATATTCCCCTACACTGGGGCATCGAGCCTTGGCAGGACAAAGGGCTTCTCCTCCCATTGGTGCCTAACAAGGCCATTCTCTGCTACATATGTAACCTTGGATCCCTGGAGCCATGGATCTGTCCACGTGTACACTTTGGATGGTAGTTTAGTCGCTGGAAGCTCTGGTTTGTTGGTGTTGTTGTTCTTATGGGGTTGCAAACCCTTTCAGCTCCTTCAATCCTTTCTCTAACTCCTCCACTGGGGACCCCATGCTCAGTTTAATAATTTACTGCTAGCATTTGCTTCTGTATATGTAAGGCTCTGGCAGAGCCTCTCAGGAGATAGTTATATCAGACTCCTGTCATCAGGCACCTCTTGGCATCCCCAATACTGACTGGGTTTGTTAGCTGTACGTATATAGGATAGAACCCTAGGTAGGGTAGGCTCTGAATGGCTATTCAGTCATTCTGTGCTCCAAACTTCGTCTCCGTATCTCTTCCTATGAATATTTTTGTTCCCCCTTCTAAGGAGGACTGAAGCATCTATATGTTGCTCATCCTTCTTCTTGAGCTTCATGTGGTCTGTGGATTGTATCTTGGGTAATCTGAGCTTTTGGGCTAAAATCCACTTAGTGAGTGCATACCATGTGTGTGTTTTGTGATTTGGTTACCTCACTCAGGATGATATTTTTCTAGTTCCATCCATTTGCCTAAGCATTTCATGAAGTCATTGTTTTTTATAGCTGAGTAGTACTCCATTGTGTAAATGTGCCACATTTTCAGTATCTATTCCTCTGTTGAGGGACATCTGGGCTCGTTCTAGCTTCTGGCTATTATAAATAAAGTTATTAAGAACATAGTGGAGCATGTTTCCTTGTTACATGTTGGAACATCTTTTGGGTATATGTCCAGGAGTGGCACTGCTATGTCCAATTTTCTGAGGAACCTCCAGGCTGATTTCCAGAGTAGTTGTACCAGCTTGCACTCCCAACAAAAATGCCAGGGTGTTCCTCTTTCTCTGCATTCTTGCTAGCATTGGTTGTCACCAGAGTTTTTAATCTTAGCCATTCTGACTGGTATAAGGTGGAATCTCAGGGTTGTTTAGATTTGCATTTCCCTGATGATTAAAGATATTGAACATTTCTTTAGGTGCTTCTCAGCCATTTGACATTTCTCAGTTGAGAGTTCTTTGTTTAGCTCTGTACCCCATTTTTAATATGGTTATTTGATTCTTGCAAGTCTATGTTCTTGAGTTCTTTGTATATATTGGATAATAGCCTTCTATAGGATGTGGGATTGGTAAAGATCTTTTCTTATTCTGTTGGTTGCCATTTTGTACTATTGCCAGTGTCCTTTGCCTTACATAAGCTTTGGAATTTTATGAAGTCCCATTTGTCAATTCTTGATTTTAGAGCACAAGCCATTGGTGCTCTTTTCAGGAAAATTTCCCCAGTGCCTATATATTTGAGGTTCTTCCCCATTTTTTCTTCTATCAGTTTGAGGGTATCTGGTTTTAGTAGAGGTCCTTGATCCACTTGGACTTGTACTTTGAACAGGGTGTTAAGAATGGATTGATTTGCATTCTTCTACATGCTGACCTCCAGTTGAACCAGCACCATTTATTGAAAATGCTATCTTTTGTCCACTGAATGGATTTAGCTCCTTTGTCAAAGATCAAGTGACCATAGGTGTGTGGGTTCATTTTTGGGTCTTCAATTCTACGCCATTGGTCAACCTGCCTGTCTCTGTACCATACCATACTGGTTTTTGCTTGTTCGTTTTGTTTTATATCACTATTGCTCTGTAATACAGCTGGAGGTCAGGGATGGTGATTCCCCCAGAAGTTCTTTTATTGTTGAGAACATTTTTCTCTATCTTGTGTTTCTTGTTATTCCAAATGAATTTGCAAATTGCTCTTTCTAACTCCATGAAGAATGGAGTTGGAATATTGATGGGGATTGCACTGAATCTATAGATTGCTTTTGGCAATATGGCCATATTTACAATGTTAATCGTGCCAATCTATGAGTATGTGAGACGTAGAGACATATTAGCTTTAATACATGCTAAATATAGAAAGACAAATTGGCAATATCTAGTATTTTTGAGTTTTAAAGGTATTTAATAAGTCAGTAATATCAAGTGTGGTTAGTTTTAATGGAAAACCCTACAATCATTGGGGTTTTAATTACCAGATATACTTTTAACATTCAACTGAGTGCCCTTGCACTTAACTTCCTCACATGCTAAGAATTACCCATGACAGTTACTCAGGGTGGTTATTTGTGGGAAAGGAAGAGTGGCTAACATGGGGCCTCATCCATACAGGGTGAGATAAAACCTTTCTATACAGCAGATTTGGGACCAAATCTTAATGACTTGATCACAAGCTGCCTGCTGCAGGATAACATTGCTTGTATTTCAAACACTGTCTACATTTTCATGACAAGAGAGATTCTTAGGTAAATGTGAGATACATTTTCTTCAGCAGTAAGACTCACTTGATTCTTTGTTATTGGTGCCATTTCTTGAAAATAATTAAGGTGATAAAACACCCGTTTGGATGTAATAGTAATAAGTTGAGAGAACTAGATGTATTGTTGGGCTGGGGCCAGGGGGGTTATCTCATTCTCTGTGTATTATAATACCTAGCACATTTTTGATGCTAAATGAATATTAATAATGAGAGCTGTAATAATTTCAATTTAGCTTTCTTTATAGAATACAGATGTAGCAGAAATTTCTGCTGAACTTTTTCTCATAATGCAAATTTTGAGTATTACTTCGGATTTATCCCTGCTATTGACTAAATCTATATGCTGTAGCAAATTATTTAATATTCCTGTCCCTATGATTCCATCTATAAAATGGGGATAATAACATGGACCTGTTTAATTATTTAGTTATCCAGGATGCTGAGATGTTTTATTCAAGTTAATTATATGAAAACTACTTCACGTTCAGTTCACTATTTAATATGTTCACTGGATTTTGTGTGATGCAACCTACCAATTATACCTGATATAATAAGCCTGGGTGATAAGAAAAAATAAATTCAGAGTGTCTGAAGAGTTGTGGTAAGTTAATAAGAGATGTTATTTAACATAATAAAATTAATTCAAAGCTGCTAGATATACTTGCTTACATATGAAAAATACTTAAGTACTATTATGTTCTTGATATGTAGTTTGAGAATAACTGAAAACTTAAATATTACCCAAAAATTATATTTCATGAGACATAAGCATTTATAATAGCAACATATTTTCAGAAATACCTTCAACTATTGATAATTTATGATGGGATTATAAGTGTTTATTGTGAAGATTGGTGCTAAAATATAAACTACACGAATATAACAACACAGTAAAATAGTAAACGATTCTTTTATTCTTAGTATAAAAAGTAAAAATAAAGTAATGCCATCATATAAGAAGTGCTTTGAAAAAATTAATCTGCTCAAATAGCACTTAGCAATAGATTCCAACTGCTTAAATTTGTGAATCGAGTTAACTTTAGTTTCTAATTTTCTTCAAGAAAGTAATGCAATTTGTAAAACTAAAGGCACCTTTAGTCCTTCTTTCTTTTTCCTCTCCACCTCTTCCTAGACTCAGGAGTTTTTCTGAACATCTCTACTCATTGCTGTGTTCCCAGCCTTAGCTTTGGCTATGTGGGAAATGCAGCTAAATTCTCCTCCAATAGCCAATCTTTCCTTGTTTCTTACACTGGATCTCCTTGCTTAAAAATATTCTTTATAGGGAGGGAGATGGGATGGGGGATTGTGGAGGGGAAAGTAGGAAGGGGGATAACATTTGAAATGTAAATAAATAAAATGATCAATAAAAATATTCTTCATGTACAATACAATGTACTAATTTTCTCAGCTTTTGTTCGTAATTAGCATGTCATGGCACTTTTATTTTTAATTTTATCTTGTGATTTATATATTTGTTTTATGTGAATGATTATTTTGCCTTCATATACACTTTTCACAAATGGAAGTGAGGAGAGGGAGTGGGATCTCTGGAACAGGAGTTACAGATGTTTGCGACTCAAGGACCCAGGTTCTTCGAAAGAGCAATATTTTCTCTTAAGTACTGAGCCCTCAGTACAATTTTGCCATGACACTTAATATACTATGCACTGCAATTCATTTTAAATAAAAATGTGACACATTATTAATATGCCTTAGTATTAGAAGGGAAAGAGGAGAGCGAGGAAAAGGAGGGGCCAGTTCAGATATGGGAGGAGATGGGGGAGAAGTACAGAGGGTCAGGAATTTGAAAGTAGTTGTGTAGCAATGGGGTAGGGGGAATTGAGGTTAACCAATAGAAAGTCCCAGAGGCCAGGGACCCAAGAGGTTCGCAGGACCCAACAGGGAGGACATTAGCTGAAATACTCAACAAAAGGGAGATAGAACTATAGAGACCATATCCAGTGGATAGTCGTGGCCCCGGTAGAGGGATGGGCCAATCACCCACCTCAAAGATATCAATCCAGAATTCCTCCTGTCAAAAGGAAAGGCAGGGACAAAGAGTGGAGCAGAAACTGAAGTAAAGGTCATGCAGAAACTGCCCCACCTGGGGATCCACCCCATCTGCAGACACCCAATCCAGACATTATTGCTGATGCCAAGAAGTGCTTACTGATAGGAGCCCGGTATAGCTGTTCCCTGGGAGGCTCTGCCAGAGCTGGACCAATACTGATGCAGATGTACAAACCCAAATATCGGACTGAGCATGGGAACCCCAATGGAGGAGTTAGGGCAAGGACTGAAGGAGCTGAAGGGGTTTGCAACCCCATAGGAAGAACAACAATATCAACCAACCAGACTCCTCAAAACTCCCAGGGACTAAACCACAAAGCAAAGAGTACACGGGGGTGGGGGGTGGGGGAGGGTACCTGTGGCCTCAGCTGGATATGTAGTAGAGAATTGCCTTATCTGATATCACTGGGAGGGAAGCCCCTTGGTCCTGTGGAGGCTTGATGTCCCAGGATAGGAGAATGCTGGGTGCTGAGGCAGGAGAGGGTGGGTATGTGTAGGAACACCCTCATAGAGGCAGGGGGAGGAAGAAGGAGGGGGAGGGCACTTGTAGAGGGACTATAGGGAAGGGGGATAACATTTGAAGTGTAAATAAATAAGATAACCAATAAAAATGAAAAGTGTCGGTTTTTAGTAAAAGTGTGAGACTTTAAGTTATCTGCTTAAATGTAAACATCAACACCTTGCAAGCCACATCTTAATCAGTTTTTTTGCTTGCTTATTTGTTTTTAGAGAAAGAACTGTTGCTGGTACCTAAGAGTTTTTTATTTCATTTCTTGATAAAATCACATTCGAGCAGCACAAATAACTCTGGGCAAAAGAACTCTGGGCATCCTTATCTTTGCTTCTCTTCTATTATCACATCGGTGGCAGAATTGGGCTCATGGGTAACCAACAGCCATGGAAGGAAGCTGCTGAGTATTTCTCATCTCTTAGAAGGCATTGGATTTTTATTTTTCTCTATCTGGAGCAAGTCCTTGGTTGTACCAAAATCATGACCTCTCTAGGACTGCTAGGAGCACCACCTAAACAACTTAAAGTGAATAAACTTAAGATGTACCTACTTCCTGGTACCCATCCAGTGTCAGGAAGATTATGTGTAAACATACAATAGAGAATGGCAGTGTATATATCTGCTCATAAACTTCCCTTTTCCAGTTGGACTTCACTGACCAAACTTAAGTCAAAATACTAGGAATTTCACCATGGCTCCTGCAAAGTTCAACTGTTAGCTTGCGACCACCTAGATTACCCTCCTGTGAAGGTGTCTGACCCTAACACTGATCTATTTCTTGAACTTTTAAGATTCAGGCTATTGCTTAAAGCTATGCTATTTGAGGCTTTAATCAAGATCAACTAAAAGTTTTTCACTAGAGAGAGCACATAACTCAGATCTAATATACAATACATTCAGCAATAATTGCAGTCATCATCATGAACAGTATTGCAGTAATAATTATTATGTAACACTTTCTGGGTCATAAATGTCTATAGCTACTTAAGAGGTATCAGTGATTTCAGGACATAATTAAACCACACACCACAGTTCCATCTTTATAGTTTTGAACATAATTCGGTTGACTCCGAAAGAAATTCCAGCTGAGGACAACCGTGTTCTTTGGGGAGACTAATCTGTGGCAGGAAATCAAATATTTTAGACTTTTAACTACAGATCCAAATGACTACATCAAGCATATCAAGTTATGGAAAAACCACCACTTGATACCAAAATGGTAGTGAAGTGCTCATTAGCTCTGTCTTAGTCGGGGTTTGTATTTCTGTACAAACATCATGACCAAGAAGCAAGTTAGGGGAGGAAAGGGTTTATTCAGCTTCCACTTCCGCATTGCCGTTCATCACCAAAGAAAGTCAGGACAGGAACTCACACAGTGCAGAAACTTGGAGGCAACAGCTGATGCAGAGGCCATGAGGGTGCTGCTTACTGGCTCGCTTCTCCTGGCTTGCTCAGCTTGCTTTTTTATGGAACCCAGGACTACCATCCCAGGGATGGTACCACCCACAATGGACTGGGCCCTCCCTCCATGATCATTAATTGAGAAAATACCTTACAGATGGATCTCATGAAGACATTTCCTCGAGGGAGACTCTTTTGTCTCTGATAACTCCAGCTTGTGCCAAATTGACACACAAAACCAGCCAGTACAATCTCCTTGACTATGGTGTTAAGAGCTTTGGTTAACTGGGACACAAACTACAAGAAAGGGTCTTTGAAATTTCTAATAGGTCTATCATAAAGTTGAGTTAAGAGGATCTCTAGCATCTTCGAGGAGGCATAGTAATTCCTAAGTGTAGAATAAAACAACTGGGAATGGATAGATAAACATTTTGAATAGGGAGAAGAACATTCATCTAAAACATAGAGGTAGATTTCTCAGGGTCCATAGGAAATGCTAATAAATGATACTCTCCTCATGGGCTGGGCAGGTTCTCAGTTAATAGAATGACTGCCTGCCATGAAGAAAGTTTTTGAACTTCTGAACTGTACAAAATCAGGCTTATTCCTTGACTGGAGAGGGAGAGGCAGGAAGATAAGAAGTTGAAGGTTACCTTTACCAACACGGTGAGTTTGAAGCCAGCCTGGTCTATGTGAGCTTTGAAAACAACAACAAAAAACAACAAGAATAAAAATTAAAGCAAATAAGATAACAGGTAAATCAATTAGGTCCTTCTCTAATTTGTGTGAGTTCCTCAAAAGCTAGAAGCAAGTCTTAGATTGTCACCAGGGATTAGGACAATAATTTGTACCCAGTAGTAGGTGTGTTTGTTTATCCTTTTCATGGGGGAGGGAAAGAAGACAGAATCAGGTGAAAAATGAAGCAAATCGAGAACATACTGACACCCTCAAATAGCTATCAAGGATTTAAAGGCCGAGTCTTAAACAGTTTGGACATCTGGTGAAGTAACACAAAAATAGAAGCCCCAGTAGGATTTGAAAGAAAAAGAAGTAGAAAGAGATCTAGAAGCATCCCTTGAAATCCCTACAGGAACATAATAAAGAAAAGACTTTAAATAGAAGCCTGGAGCAGAAATCTTTGTATGTTCCAGGAGTTTAAAAAGGTGGAAAGGTTTCCATGTCTTGGAAGGTATGTTGAAGGGCTTTGCTCTGAACAGTTGTAGGAAATTACAGGCTACACAGCTTTAAGCACCCTCTTTTAAAAATATGCAATCAAACCCTGTTGAGAAGTTGACCTACAACTCCCTGACTTGCCTATAGCCAGTTATCATCAGTAAGATCAGCTATACTGTTTCTAAGGTGTTTAAGAAATTAAAAATGACTGGGAACAAATACCATGGAAAAAAATTGACATATTTAACAAGTAATATGGATACTAAATTTTTAAACTAGTGTAAGTGTTTAGATAATGTTGGCATGGGACATAAACATTACTGTGAGATTTATTAAATATGAAATATTAAGTCTAGTAATTTGCTTGTTCCCTGTTCTTCATATTTTACAATGCTGGCTTGTTGTATAATTTAATTGACATTTCCAGCTCACCTAAAGTCCTGACCAACTGCTTGAATTCACTGATTAGAATTAGCAACCACGTTGTGCTTGCTTTCTTCATGATTATGTGGAGAGACACAGATCTGAAAGAGATAAGAAAAGCAGAGTCTGAATTGCCAGCAAATTAAATAAAAGCAAATGCAGTCTGAAAGTCCCTGACTAAACTGGTCTGTTCCTTACAATTTTATTTTGTTATAGTTGTTTTTCTGGCTTTGTCATAGTTTTACTCTTTATTTCTTGGAATCAGTGGAATGTAACGGTGTTTGAATGTGGACCGTTGAAAAGAAGACGATTCATTTTATTGATTTCCCCTAATGAGATCCTGACACATCTGTGATTTTTCATGTTTATCTACTTAGGAATTTCGACAAACGTACCTTCCGAGAGAAGGGTACAAGATACTATCTTATTTTTGTGATGGTACCCATTCCAAATATCCCAGAAAGGCCCTTCAGTAAATGAACCTTGCTACCATCCCATGGCATCCCGTGGTGCTGGGGAGTCATAGAGCATTTTAGAGGTAGAACCTAGGGGAAAGAAGTTAGGTTGTTAGAGGCATGACCAAAGGAAATTAGATCATCACCCATCTCCTTTTCTCCTCTCTTTTGAATATCATCAATGTTTATGCTTTCTTTCCAGCCGCCATAAGGCAAACAGCTTTACTTTACCACCTATTCCCTGCCTCACTGTAGGATAGGACCCAAGACAGAAGAACCTGTGACCCTTTGTGCCAGAAGTTTTCCACGGAGATCTCCGATCTGGCTAGGTTAGAGAAAGCAGGAGAACTCGGGTAGGTGTCATTCTGCCTCCTTTTCAGGCCAGGTTTAGCCAGCAGGAGATGGACTAGCTGGCGAGGGGTGCAGGAGGACTTCTGGCGGCCATGTTGGGAGAACAGATCTCTTTCCCGAGCGACGGTGTTACAGCTCTTATAAGAGAAGTTCTCAGACGATGGAGCGATTCCTGTACACCTTTAGTTCTGAACACGACTCTTAAATACAGTTTTTCAGATGGGTCAGACCTCATCTACGTATTCGGGAGAATGGTCCTGACTCTATGACTGTTCTGTCTTGAGCCTGTGTGACCTGTGGTCACATCCTCATTTGTGAAGGAGGGGTTTGGGGCATTGCTCTATGGGACTTGGTCTGTCTCAAACCTCTCTACAGGGGTTTGTGGGGGCTGCGGCTAGTGGCAACCTGATCTAGGGGGCTGGGAATGTGCCTGCCATCCCTTATAGGATCTCCCGGGGGATTCAATCCATCTCGATCAGGAATCAGGGTACCTTTGGCGACTCGTTCCCTGACAAGAACCCATTCATTGAGTACTTAAACCCATAAGGCCAGGAGACAAAATGCCATTTCCTCCTTGGCGTTTCTCTTCTCAGATGTCTTACCACAGTGAAGGAAACTGACTTACAGATTTCTTCAGCCTTCTAACTAGTCGGGACAGCCCATACAGAAGCAGAGCCTGCTTCAGAATTTGAAGTGAAGTTTCTTGAGCCAAATGTGGAGGAGCATTGGTTTTGAACATTGCATTAGCCTATTTTTTTTAAATAAGTAAATAGTTATGTGAATAGGTCAGGAAAAGCAGTGAGAAGGGCTGGAAGGAGATAGAGCATATTCTAGGCTGTCTGGCAGATCTGGTGTATAAGTAGACTCTCCCTGCATTTATCAAATCGAATATGTTCTTCTACATACTTCATACAAATGTTCCACCAACTCTTGTGGGAGGATGAGTTCCCAATCCTTACCTTGTAAATGTCTACTTCCCTTTTTGGATTCTCTTAATCTTTGCTTCATACAAATATGCTTGCTTCAAAGCTGAAGAAATTAATATTGACAATCATATAATCATCTTGATGCCTGAGTTCATTTAGCATATCCTCAATCTCTAAGTTTTGACTTAAAATCTCTCATGCATAAAGAAATAAATATTACCCGGCTTTCCCTGTTAATTTTCAAGACCATTTCTGCAACATATCTTCTTTTATTCCTTCACTTTGAACCTATAGGAGTTACCTGTAGGCAGCACTTATTAGTTCGATATTAAGCAATCCTGCTATGTCTTTTGATTAGAGGATTTAGTCCATTTAAACATTAATCCATTAATCTTTTAGCTCTTCTTGTAAGGCCACTAATCAGTTGCCTTAATTACTTCCTAAGTCCTCCCTTCCAAATGCTAACTCACTGGAGATGTGGACTTCACATATATATTTCGAGAAACAAATTCAATGAACAGAAGCACACAAATCATTTTTACATCATTTCAAATATTGGAGCCAAAATAGAACTAACATATTATATCTCACACCCTCCATAAAGATCAGGAATGAAAAAAAAGAAAGAAATTGCTTTGTCCTTTTAAAAAAATAATGTGTTTGTACGTTCTTGAAATAATCATACAATATTCAAGTTCTTCTTTATGGAAAAAATACAAATGTTTGTTATCTGTTTTTCTAAAATGATTCATTCAGTACATACTTATTGAATATTTAGTATTACAAAGATTCCTACTGTGTACTTGGGCAAGATGGATTCTAAATAATGCTTATTCTCCAAAGGAGTTTGATAGCAACTGAAGACAAGACCAAAAAATTCCACTATATGATATACAAGTTCATAAAAGCATTAATAATTTAAGTTAATATGAGTTCAAAGATGAGAAAATTTGTAAATTTAAATTTTAAACCTTTAAACATTTTACCCAAAACATTTAGGAGGATGCAGTGGAATTGTAATGCAGTGGAAATGTAAATGTATTACATTTCCAAAATATAAATGATGGGTAGATGGGAAAGGTGTGTGTGTGTGTGTGTGTGTGTGTGTGTGTGTTTATGTATGTATGTATGTGTATATCTATCTATCTACCTACATATCTATCTATCTATCTATCTATCTATCTATCTATCTATCTATCTATCTATCTATCTACCTACCTATCTACCTACCGATATCTCTCTCTCGCTCTCTCTCTCTCTCTCTCTCTCTCTCTCTCTCTCTCTCTCTCTCTCTCTGTTACTTTCCCAAGAGCATGAAATGGATAGGAATGAATATATTTTGTGTTCTCAGAAGAATAAGTAATGCATGTAATGTTCCAGGTATTGTGAGTGATAACAGAAATGATAAGTATTTGGAAGAAGGCCGGCAAGATGGATCAGCAGGTCAACACACTTTCCAACAATTTAACAATGTGAATTTGAATTCTCAGACCCCTATTGTGGAAGAAGTCAATCAACTCTTGAATGTTGTCCTCTGACCTTAATAAAAATATACTATAGCCTGTGCTCCCATATGCGAGTACACATACACAAATAATAAAACAACATATACATATCTAAAAGAAGAATATTTTAGACTGAGAAAAAAATTGAGCATGGCTCAGTCATAATGGGTAAATGCTATTGCGACTTACATTTCCATGACTTCATTCATTCATTGTGTAAACTCCACTGCATCCAAAAATGTTAAATATCAAAGTATATTCAAGGGCCATTCTGCCCAACAACCCTTTGTATATTTTTTTAATCTGAAGAAATTATTTAATTTTTTAGTCTTAAAATTCTGAGACCACATCCTAAATAAAACCAAAAGTTGTACAGAAAAAGGAAAGATTATAGAGCAATACACTGCTAGTCATTTAAACTGCTCTCAAACATAAACGGAGGCTCGGGATATCAGTTCAAGTGGGACAGCAGGTATGGAGTAGGAAGAGAATCGACCACAAGAAACTATCTGGATCTGCCTTAGTCTTTTTTGCTCCTCCTGGAAGTCTGTATAATGTTTCTGTCTCTATACCCCTGTGTTATTAAAACTCAGGCCCTCTACATATCAACAATTGGCTGGTGAAGAAATTAGACACAGAAGGAATCAAAGTCATGCCCCTTGGCGACCACACTGCTGGCATTATTGGGGATTGCAGAGTGCACAGAAACCACTTTGTGACAGGACAGAAAACAAAAACAAACAGTTTTCCCAAGGGAGAAAAATTACTTTTAGAAAAGGACAAAGATAAAGTGATTTTCAGTTTTCCAAATATTTCACCCTCTGGCAACTTTTCTAATACTGTTCTAAATCCCTTTTATCTTTGACATTACCAATGTGATTGAGCAAGATATAACTAGACATTTGGGCTTATTTTTTTCCTAATTAAATATAATAAGTAGGTATTTAGTTTTAAAAATGCATTCTTCTCTGGGATGGCTTATATTGGCTGTCAACTTGACACACATTGGTAGAGGAAACCTCAGCTAGAATAGTTGCTATGGGGTTGGCCAGTTGGCATGCACTTAGGATATTATCTTAGTTTCTAACTGATGTGGGAGTGTCCAGCCTTCAGTAGGCAGTGCTATCACTATGCAGATTGCCCTTGGTTCTTTAGGAAAGGAAGCTGAATAAGCCAAGGAAAGAAAGTCAGTAAGCCCCGTTCTTTTAGTTCCTGACCTGAATTTCCTCACTGATGTATCCTGAAATTGAAGTGTAGGCTAAATAATCCACTCCCTTCCCTGATTTTGTTTTGGACAGTGCTTGTTATAACAACAGAGTAATCTAGAACAGTCTCCGTAGAAGCATATTAAAACTATCATCTAGAATTGTTTTCATTTATTTTTAAATATAACAAAAATGCTTACTCAACCCAGATAAGGATTTACGTGACACAATTTTGCAATATCCTCTTAGTTCTTTTAAGTCTTTAATGTAAAAATAGAGTACACATTCAAAGTTACTTAATGTGCAGATTCCTCAACACCTAAACAGGGGTCACTTTTTCACACTTTGTGGGATACATTACTGTTGTCCTGTAATACAAAAGTTAAGTAAGACCCATGGATTCCTGAAGCTATTTATTTGATTACTTTGGCCTTGGCTTTATAATAACCAGAGCATTAAACATAAATCATGCTTAAATGTTTGAGTGAAATAGTATGAAGGTTAATATATTATGCAGGTGAAGGCAAACACAAGATAAAAGGAGGCCTGTCACTGGACAAAAAGGAAGGAAGGTGAGAACAGAAATTTTAGAAGGAGAGGGAGAAGCAGAAAAGGGGGGAGAGGCAACATGGAGACAGAGGTAAATGATCCATCACCATGCATCTCTACATAGACACAGGTTGTTATGAATGTTTGTTAAAGGATGGATTTCTATAGGTCAGTTTATCTTATCTCAGTGGACCGTTTATATCTTTATCAATTGATTGTGAGTTTATTGTGTGGATGTATTATGGATTGAGAATTTAACATATAAATCTGATTGTTGTTTTGTAGTTTGTTGAGTCTTGATTTTACCAGGTACCTGGAACCAGAGAGTTTGAGGCTGGTAGAGAGCCACTGGGAGAGTACTAACTAGAAATAAATTATGGTTAGTTCCCTATGGCCCCACGCATGCAGAAACTAACTCTAGGGACAAGTATGGCAGTGCCACCCTGGGATGGCTCACAGACAGCCTGTGTCTCAGAGTACTTAGAGGTAGCATGGAGCCACTGAGATAAAAATACCTGCAGTGCCATTTGGCCCTACAGGTGCCAGCACTAGTGAGGGATAAAAGGTTCAGGTATTTTTTTAATATTTACCACAATAGTAACCCACAGGCTACAGATAAATCACTTAATGTTTTCATAGCTTTGATAGAAAGCTTTCAGTTTTGGATGATAGAATCTTCAGACACCATGCCCGGGGCAAGATCCTGTCATTAGGATGTAACCATTTTGCAAGGGGATACCACCATCAACACAATGAAGCAGACACTCTTTACTTAGAGAATACATTGGCCTAAAGTTCTGCCAAGGAAATAGACCAGAGAACACAGTTCACAGACTTATGGACCTGGAAGAAAGGAGGGCTTGAGACTCTTACCTGAGATTACAGTCACTTCTATCTCCCAGAGATGCAGGTTAGCCTTGTTCAAATGCTAATCAAATAGTTGGATATTAGCAGGTCTGGAGATCCCTAGGAATGAACACTAACCTTACAACCAGTAGCTGGTAGAAGTAAGGAATTAGAACATTAGAGAATTAGAAAAGGAAATGGTATTAGTGTCATCTCCCTTGGAGGTCATTGGTTGACATTTATTGCAATATTATGCATTTGTAACAAGGGCATGGCATGCACTAACGCTAACTTTTTATATGAATCCTGAGTATCTGCTCTTACGTCTTCATGGTTGTGCATCAAACACTTTTACTGAGTTCCTCGGCCCATAGTTGAAGCCTTTCTGATGAAGAACAAGGGCAGATCATTGTTCCCTCATATAAGGGTTGATTCAAATGAGCATGCTAATCATCTGAACAATAAGATGTCCCTCAAGAAATCTGTCTGTTCCTGGCTTTAGATATAATATGACGTATTCCTAGAATCAGACGATGGTCTTGGTTATTGCCAACTCTCAACCATTGAGAAATGTGTTCTTCTCTCTTATGCAATCTCATGATGATTTTTTCAATTATGCTGATTTTGTCTTCCCATGGAGTTTGCAAAAACAGAGAAGACAACAGGAGTCCAAATCCTGATGGTGAAGCCAGCCATATATGGTCTTCGTGGGCCTGGAGAATATAAGACGTAGTACAAGGATAACTGGAATTAGGGACTTTGTAGTGTTGCAGTGACCCATGACACAACCATTCTGGGAGTGAGGCTTCCCACTGATGTAGCTACTTTGCAGTTGCCCATACTTCTGTAAGAAGTCTAACAAACTCATACATTTACCATACTTATTCATTCTTGACTATGGTATGTCATTATCATACCACTTCCCTCAAGACTCAGGGATCTCTGAGGAAGAGGAGGCAAACTGACTATAAGAACCACAGAAGAGAAAGCATTTTCTAGACTCAAAAGCATTGAGTAGTATATGAATTCCAAGAGACCATGACAACACCATTCTTTTTAAATAAGCACACAAGTCACCTTAAGTCCCAGGCCTCTCAGGCAGAGGTAGATAGTTGTCACTAAGACTTGGCTAAGTTAGTAACATGGTTCTCACCGAGGAAATTTCTGGTAATATATTTCTTCACATGTTTAGTAAATTTTAGCATATTTACATGCCTATTGTGCATGGTCAGTGGGCTGGAGACATGGCTTGTTTAGCATTTTAAATGAGTGAAAAACAGATTATAAAACATCCCTTGTGTTGGTAAGGAATTGGTTTCAGGTATTCCTTGATGAATTTAAAACCCTGCATCCTACATTGGATGCTCCAGTCTATCTCCATAGATCTTCTGACATCCTCCTATCACTTCAAATAAACTCCAGACTAGTGAAAATGTGCATCATAGTGTAACCCCTATGAAATCATTGTCCCACTCCATTATTCAAAAAATACTGACAAAAAGGCAAATATACATTCAGTATAGATGCACTATATAATAATAATAATAATTATTATTCTAATTCTAATTCTAATAATAATATAATAATTCAATCTGAGAGGCTAGATAGAATTTGTGGATATACAAATCATGGAATCCCTTAACTTCACCCTCTATTATCCTCCTAGCCTAAGTACATGTAAAATATGAATCTATATGTTTCAATATATATGTCTGCAGCAGAGATCATATGTGACTCTCATATTTTTATTTATATGCTCAAACACATAAAACATCATTGCTTTATAATCAGTCCAAAATGAGGCCTTATGGTCCAATTTGGGCTCCCAAATTTTGTAGTTCATAATTACTTCCAATTTTGAAAGTCCCTTTCCTATAATTTTTTAAAAACTTTAAAGATATATTAAAATTATAAAGAAATTCTGAAATCTTCCCTCTGTGCCCAACACTTTTCTAATTATAGATAACCTACCTTACAGAAGTCATCAGACAAACTACTTGAGTTTATTATTTCTTTGTGAGATCTTTTTTCTATTGATCTGTGTTTTAATAAATTTTATTGTTTTCATTTTCCCATTTTGTTTATATTCATTATTAATCTGTGCTTACCATTTCATGTTTTTATAATAACCAATGTATTAAAAACCATCAGAACTGGAGAGGCTGTCATTAATGCTGTCAAGGGTTGGTTCCCTTGTATTGGATGGGTCTTAGTTTAGGTCAGTCATTGGATGGCCACTCCCTCAATCTCTGTTCCATTTTTATCCCTGCACATCTTGTAGGCAGGTAAAATTTTGGTTTTGTGAGTAGGTTGGTGTTCTACCCCAACTGCACTGGAATTCCTGCCTGGCTGCAGGAGGTGGCAACATCAGTCTACATGACCCTAGCTCCTAGTTGCTATGAGTCTCAGCTGGCATCACCCCTATAGGCTCTAGCTTGTACCAGAGATGCCCCTCCACTGATTTCTATTCTTTGTCCTAGCCCCACTTCAACTCTTCCTCTTCTCATCACACCTGTCCTGTCCCCACTCGATTAACCACTGAGTGGTTAACCTTCTATCCACTTCTTGGGTCTATTTTATTGCCCCTTCTGAATGAGATTCAAGCATCTTCCCTATGGCCCTCCTTGTTACTTAGCTTCTTTGAATCTGTGGATTGTAACATGCTTATCCTGTACTTTATGACTCATATCCACTTATAAATGAATATATAGGATGTGTGTCTTTCTGTGTCTGGGTTACTTCACTCAGGATGATATTATCAAGGTCCATCCATTTGGCTGAAAACTTCACGATGTCTTTGTTTTTAATAGCTGAATAGTGTTCCATTGTACAGAAGTACCACATTTTCTTTATTCATTCTTCAGTTGAGGGACATCTACGTTGTTTCCAATTTCTGGCTATTATGAGTAAAGTTGATATGGACATAGTTGAGCAAGTGTCCTTGTGGTATGGTAGAACAACTTTTGGGTATATGACCAGGAGTGGTATACCTGGGTATTCAGGTAGGTCTAGTTCCAACATTCTGAGAAACTGCTGAATTGATTTCCAATGTGGTTGTACAAGTTCGTACCACTACCAACTTTTAGAGAGAAGCATAAACATAACTGTCATCTGAGAGGCTTCATCCAGCAGCTGATGGAAGCAGATGCAGAGACCCACAGACAAACAATAAGTCTTGTGAAAGAGTTGGGGGAAAGATTGAGGGAGCCGGAGGTG
The DNA here is from genome assembly GCF_011064425.1 of Rattus rattus. Classification (NCBI taxonomy): domain Eukaryota; kingdom Metazoa; phylum Chordata; class Mammalia; order Rodentia; family Muridae; genus Rattus; species Rattus rattus. Next base: position 20,235,820 of record NC_046155.1, on the reverse strand, counting down.
TCAAGTACCCTACAATAAGAACTAGACTCAACTAACTCTGGCCCAAGGGGGCTCACAGAGAACCCCCACAAACCAAAGAACATGCATGGACTGGACCTGGGCTCCACATGTGTAGCAGAAGTGCAAATTGTTCTTCATTTAGATGTCTTAACAGTTGGAGTGGAAAGCTGTCTCTGACTCTGTTGCCTGCCTTTGGATCCCCTTCCTCTATCTGGGATGTCTTTCTGGCTTCAGTGGGAGACGATGTTCTTAGTCTCACTGCAACTTGATTTCCAGAGTGGGTTGGCACCCAGGGTGGGCTTCTTAGAAATTTTGAGGGTGGGACTGGGAAGAAAGGAGGAATAGTGGCTTTGGTCAGGATGTAAAGTGAATCAATAAATTAATGGGAAGAACTAGAGAGAGCACACAGAACGAATTGAAATTACAGAGCATCCATTTATTGTGACTATCGTCTTTTACATCCATTTTGCAAATGCATGCATTGAATTGCTATATACATGGTTTCTTAGATGCTAGTAACTCATATAAAATTTCTAATAATAATGTGCAAAATATCCTGCATAATATACTTTACACCTTCGATTTATTTTGATCAGCATATCTTGGAAACAATTTATTAGGAACACAGGTATCAGGATGTGCCATCACATTAGTGGGGTTTTTAGTTTTAACAGAGTTTATTTGCTTGTTCCCCGGAGAACTGAGAGTTATGTTGGTTCTGGTTTTCCACTTTTCGTTTTTTCATTGTTTATGCTTGAGCTAAAGAAATTATAGAAAGCTGCTCCTTAGTAAACTTGAACTAAGGGTACAATTTTGAGGTATGTGTAATGACGAGCTAGAAAAGAGCAGTAGATTTCGCAGGCAAGGAAACTTTCAGCCAGTGTAAGTTTAACTACAAAACTGGAGTTTTTTATTTTACTACGTGTTCACTACATAAAACAGAATAAAGGGACATTTCATTACATTGAAGCCTTTGTTTTTGCAAGATTTTTCCCTCTGTTATTTAGGAGGTGAGGGAAGGATTTCTTGGGCTGTGAAGAGAGCCCCAAATACCAAGATGATGGCTGATCCAGCAGCATTGTCTCCTATAGATATGGGAACCCTGATGGAGGCCGTGTTTGCCCTTGACTGTTTCAGGGATGCATCTGAAAAAAAAAAAAAGCAAACCTGTGTAAGCAAAGCTGGAACAGGAGATGAAGCCAAATGAGCTCCCATTCAGCCAGAGGAGAAAGGTCTCTAATGCACCAGGGCCCTCTCTCTTCACACTTGTGTGCGGCGGGAGCATTAGAGCACTAAAAACCTCACCCAGATTATCTGCAATTTAACAACACCGGGCAGCTCTGGAAGCTGCACTCTGAGGCGATTTTTTACTTCCTGTGAGGTTCGTGATGGAGTTTTTAAAAGAATTGTTTTAGTATTGATGTGGCAGTCCCTGCAACCCTTAGTTCTGTTTGAGGTTGAATGTCCCAGAAATGCATCACCCTCTCGGCAGCCATCACAGCCCCTCCCATCAAAAAAAGGGCCCCTGAAAGAACAGCAGCCCCTTAGTATTTTCATTTTTAAAACCAGATGGCTCTCGTTATGAATATTGGACACATCTTGCCACATATCACCCGGGGTCTTGTATTGTCAGGCATATACTATGTAAGGATGGTCTAAGCTGAAATGATTTAAGTACAATTAAATATTCAGGATAAATTGTACCATTTTTATTCAAACTAAAAATGCATGCTGTCTTTGTTTGTATACCCTTCTAAAACCTAATTTTCCATGAATGACATCTTATAATCATGAGGAAATATTCTATCTTATTTTTGTGTTACTCAAAACAAAACTATATTATTTGTAAATTCCAATGACTGCCCAGTCTTCCATATATGGCTGTTCATTGTTATTTGTCAAATGTAATGAAAGAAATGCAGGATGTATGTAAAAATAGTTTATGGCTGGGGCTGTAGATCAGTTGGTAAAGGATTTGCCTGACATCCACAAATGCCCAAGTTTGATTTCTCTCACTGCATAATCACATCAACTGGAAATAGCTAGAGGATGTACTAGTGAGCGTTATAGCATTTTCGAGGCTAGCCTGGGATACGTAGCATACTATCAAAAATTTTAAAAAGAAGACTCTCACTAGACCCAGATTAGAGATACCTATATTGATTTTTTTTAAAAAAAAATCAAGTCTTTAAAAATTTATTAAGCCTGGATTCACTACTATATGAATTAGAAGCATAGGATATGTGAAATACTTAATTCTTAGTGGCTGTGGTAGGATCCATTAATTAGAGCAAGACTAAAACTCTGTTTTCCCCATTCGGAAACACTAGGCAAAGACAGATCTAGTCCAGGAGGATGTAATAGAGGGCAGTGAACTAGACGATCCGTTCTGGTTCCTCAGAAAGGTTGTGGATTTTTTCTCTGGCACTGATCTTCCTCAGTCCCTTCGCTGTTTGGGTAAGGTCTTTTGTCACAGAATTTTATTGGAAAAGGCTCGCGATTCTCTACCTCTTTTGTGTCATGCTTCGTGGACCTACCCCTTTCCTCGCATCCTGGATTCCTCAAGGATGATTCTTCTGTTGCTTCAGCATAGCTCTTCTATCTATCTTAATCACTTGAATGGAATAATTGCCCCTCCAACTTTTGAATTATGCCCACTTCCCACGGATATTTTTACCAACCGTAGATAAAAAGATGACCTCAGAAAACCACTTAAAATTAGCATGCTTTCCTTTCCCAACCCTCAGTCCCTCTTGTCCTTAAAGATGATTCTGGAAGCATCCACTTACCGAGATGAGGCTAGCGGCTACTTCCTTTCTACTCATCATTTTCTAAGGTAGCAATTCTAAGGCCGTCTGAGAGAATAGCATACAAACCCAGTCTTATTGTGCTAACATGTGAAGTTAAAAGCAACTACTTTTTCCTTCACTTTCTTTTTAGAAAAAAACATCATTGGCTTTGAGATGGGCTACATTAATGTAATTGTTTCAACTTACAGTTTATCAAATCAGCAAAAGCAAGCTTTAAATCCGTGTCATTTTTCAGCCTTAAAATAAGTTCTTCTCTGAATTTGGGCAGCTTATTTCTGGCAGTTTGCAGATGGACAGCCTCATGGCATTACTGAATGTATGCATTAGTACATAATTAGCTTTATGTAAAGATAGGTTTAGCTTCATCTAAATGGGTTAATCAGTTCTCACTGAATTCAAGAAAATCTAGGGAGGCTCACTACGCAGTGCCTCTCAATTGGTGTAAACTGTGGTAGTTGACTGAAAATTTATATTTACCCCAATGGGAACGAGTTCTAAGGTATTCAACTTTGTTGTTAAGCTATGGAATAATGAGCAGTACTGTCATGTTCCAGACGTTTCTTTGCTCTGTTGGTTCCCATTCGTAATCAGAATCACGGCACTGGCACAATTTAGCAGGCATCCGTACCTGTGTGGTATGTCTGCAGTTTGATTCTGAAGGGGCCCTCAGCTCATTTGCTTATCAGTAAAGGGGTTGTTAGGATGGCTTCTGTGAAGTCTGACTTCTGACTTATTAACATGATGCTTCGGAAGATGGGGAACTAAAATCCACCTCTGGCTTGCATTTTGCAGACCCTCTGTCTGTCCTCTGCTCCATTTGGGCTGCACACTCTCTTTGGTGTCTGAAACTTTACTTCTCCAGGCTCTTCAAGTTCTTCTCCTTGCTTCCATCCTGTCTGGATGGCTTCTCATCCATCCATCTGCAAACATACTCCGTTTTCACACTACTGGAACCCAGATTTGGATCTCTGGACTGACTTCCCTTGTTGTGCTGTCTTCACTGGGGAATGCCATAGATATTTTCAATGTATAATCTTGAGGTTATGATTCTGCCTCATGTTATATTTCCACGTGACTATTGGCCATGTCTAAGTGTCACTGTCTCCAAGATCTTCAGCAGGCATCCCAGATCTATTTCTCTTTATGTATTAATTTAAACTAATATACAACATGATAAAATTATTCATAGTTATGAACACCATGTAATGACTCGATACATTAAACATCTGTTACTATAAAAGCTTTCATTTTCTTATGACTAAAACATTCCAGGTTCTTTCTATTTGTTTTAAAACCACAGGCACATTCCCGTGACCAATGCACTCATCAAGCCTCTTATTCCTGTCTAAACTTTGGTTTCTGTCATCAGCTTTTAACCCTCACTCCATCTGCTCATCTTTAAGCATCACTCCCCAGCCTCCGATGTTCACTGCTTTATAAAATTAAATACTTTTGATTCCATGTGGGTTTGTTTAAGGAGACAATTTGTGCCTGGATGCTTTTGTTCAAAATACTTTTCTTCAGTTGTATCATGCTTCAGATGAGAGGATGGTGCCTTTTACATGACTGAATAGTATTCCAGTGTGTAACACATTTTCATTATCCATGATTGGGAGTTGAACCCTTCCGTTTTCTCCTTTTGTCTATTTTAATGGGTGCTGCAGTAACTAAGGCAGTGAGGTGTCTGCCCAACAGTGACTTCATTTCTGTTAGACATTACCCAGTTCTGGGATGGCTGTTATATCCTATTTTCTGTTTTCAGAAACTCCATGTTGTTCTCCAGAATGACTTTATCTTTCTTTTATACGTTTATACGTTTTATGTGGTTTCCCCTTTCTCCTGGTTCAACTGCCCTATATTTCATATTTTTCACAGGGACCGTTCATGCTGAGAAATATTTTTGGTGCTTCATTTCACACAAATTGGAATCTAATTGAAGAAAGTACGGATGTCTCGATCTCTAAAGTGACACTTGCTTCATATCCAACTTGCTCCTTTCCTGCCTCACAGCAGCGAACCCCTAGCTGAACTTCCTGCCTCCACTCCAGAAACCTTCTCAATAAAAGCAAGATGTTCATTATTTATACCATTGGCTTCTTTTTAAAATGCCGTTATAGAAATTTCCAATCATGCTAAAAATTAGTACAAATAATGCAGTGAAGCCCTGCGTTACCAACCACCTGCCAGGTTGACAGATTCTCAGTTGTTTAAATATATCTTCACGAGCTCCAACACACCCTTACATTCTCTGAGGTAAACTGCAAACACAATACTACTTATTTGTAAAGATTTTATTATATTACTGAGAAACAATGTTTCTAACAACTCTATTAAAGAAAACCCTATCTGGAATTCAAACTTCTATTGCTGTGTTAATAGATTATTTTCAAGTTTTTGATATTTCATACACTTATTTACTTGGAGATTTCCTACATATCTTATCACTAGTTTTATTTATTCTTTTTATTTTTCTTCGAGTTTATCTGTAGGAGAGATCTATCATTTGATCATCTAGAATTTTTGAGCTGTATGTCTTCAGGCTTTGTGCCCTTCTAAGATTTCCTTTCGACTCACACTTTATGAAGCTTGATTTCTATGTTTTGAACTATTTCAGAATGAAATATTTCACATTGGGGTGAAAATGGTTTACATTCGTGTTTGTATTTCCTAGTTGTGATGGTCAATATTTCTCATATTCTTGATTGGATCTGAATCAGCTATGAGACACATCTGTGGACTGATCTGTGAGGGTGCTTACTGGATAGAGTACCTTACCAGGGAAGACTGTCCCCCAGAGTGGGTAATGCCTTTTGTTGGGGGCACCTGATAAAAAGGTTGGAAGAGAAAAGCTATGTGGTATGCTTGCGTGCTTTTCCCAACTGTTAGCGACTATATCTACGCAGTGGTTGATACTGATGATGTCATTCTTCACCGATATTCACTCTGACCTTCAACCTTCCAAAGTGGACTGATGACCAGTGGATCTTTGGAAATCCTCCAACCCTCATCTCTAGATTTGGGATGCTGAGGATTCTATCCACACCGACTAAACAACAGCTTCTAGACTCTCAACCATTCTACTGTGAAGATAGCCATTGTTGAAGAACCCAGCAAGTATCTATTACACAATCTATTAAATCCCTTTTCTAATCAGTATTCCTTCTATCAGTTCAGTTCCTGTAGTGAGCCCTGTCTAGAGGAACATTTCAACAATTATATATTCTTTTTTTCTCTTCTGCTGCCCTTGCCCTTGGTCCTTACTTCTTCACAGGGTTTCCTTCCCTTTCTTACTCAATTGTCATCCTTTTGGGATTTTAAAAGGATGATCCCAAGGTTAATGGGTTGTCAGTATGCTGCAGTCATAATAATGCTTCCTAACTTCATTGAAGTTTGTTGCCTGAATTAATTATAATATTAAAAGTAAAAAGGTGGTAACACTTGTAGTTCACATTAGTTTTTCAATCATTTGCTAGAGTCTACAGAGAATATCTCTCACCAGCCTGTTATTAATGTGAGGTGAGTTTGTATGGAAAATGCAGGCTCAATGAGATGTTTTTCCTATTAATCACAAATTTCAGTAAATTGATCATTTTCTTAGCATCTTTCAAGTTAATTAACATATTTATAGATCTGCTATTATATACTCTGGTATAATATATAACATATGATAATCTATATGGTAAAATTATGATATAATATATTTTAAACATAAATCTATTGCAGTTATTATTCCCCATTATTGCTATGATGAACAATTACAGGTCGGTTCCTGATGGTATTGTTATGACCCAAATTCTTCTAGATTTGTCTTAGAATCTTATGCATTCATTTGTTGATAATTTCAGCCAGGCAATTTTTATAAAAACTCTAGTAAACTCTAGGAAGAAAAGAGTTTAAGTCTCTTTTGAACTAGTAACACTAACTGCTATTCTTCATGACTTTTTCAATGAACAAAACTTGAAAAAGTATTAGAGATGAGAAATGAGGCAACGGGGAGGAGGAATGGAGAAAAAGAAAGAAAAATGACACGAATTCGTTACCAAAGAACAATTTCCAGTACTAATTTGGGTTTAAATTACTTACAACTGCATGTTTTCTTCTGTGTTACATTCTAGGATTCTAAGTTCTCGTGCTCATCCTAATACACAAGTGTATAAGTGAATGTATGAGTGTGTAACACATACATTGATGCAGTTCTAGACTTATGAAATTTTTTGAATGAGTGGCTTTGTCTCTGAGATGCAGTGGATCTTCGTTCTATTGATTTCAAATTTTGCAATCTTTTTGCTCATAAAATGCTTGTATTTCTGTAGGATTTTTTCAGTTCTCAATGTACAAGGTCGTACATTCTACAGAAGGTCTATACCACTAAACCATATCCCCAGTTGGCTTCATTTGCTTTTCTTCTATAGTTATTAAAATTGATTGCACCATTCTGATCAAAACCACAGTATCAGGTGATGAAAAATCTTAGTTGCAACTAAGTGATTTCCAACCTTGTCTAGTTATTTTTCTAGAAAAGATGATCTTTAACTTACAAACTTTTTACTGTAACCCCTTTTCTATGTCAGCACATGTTCATGCACGGGCAAATATGTGTGACCTTGGTGCATCCAGGGTAAACACTGGGATATTGTATGCAGGCTCTTCTTCATTTATTGTTTCCTATTATTTTCACATCTTTTATAGACATATAGCGTAATTTTATTGATACCCTATAATGAATTGGACCCACCATCTATGTATGAACTTGACCTGTATTCTTTTTTATAAACATGGCTTTTCTTTTTTTTTTATTGGATATTTTCTTTATTTACACTTCAAATGTTATCTCCTTTCCTGGTTTCCCATCCATAAACCTTCTATTCCACCCCTCCTCCTTCTTCTATGAGGGTATTCCCCCACCCAACCACCCACCCCTTCCGGCCTTCCTGCCCTGACATTCCCCTACACTGGGTGGTCCAGCCTTGGCAGAACCAAGGGCTTTTCCTCCCATTGGTGTCCCACAAGGCCATCCTCTGCTACATATGCAGCTGGAGTCAAAACATGGCTTTTCTTGCTTCAAACACTTCTACTGCTTCTAGATCCTTTCAGATGAAAACTAAGCAACTATCTGTAGTCTTCAAGGGATGTCCTCTGTATCTGTGTCTGTTTTAACTATTTTCCTCAACTCACACAGTTATCTCTATTACTTAGAGTCTCACATTGCTGGACTTTTCATTCATCAAATACACTGAGGATTATTTAATTGTGGAGGTTTTTATTTCCTGATTCTACCTAAGAAACGTTTTCTAAGGACCAGTTTTCAGAGCAAGGTGATCCTGCTCCTGAGATTTGGGAATTCAAGCGGTCCTCACTTAGATGTTCCTCCCCAAAGAAGCCAACTCAAGGTCTTACTACGGTCACCTCCTTGTTTGTGTTCTATTTAATACCCACCACAGTCCAGAGGCATGATATGTGTGGAATGCTGATATTACTGTCTAGCGTTAGCCTGTGCCATGTTTATCACAGGCTTGGCCCACCTAACTATCCTTCTGAAAGTTGATTCCTTCACACCCTGTGTGTGTTTAACAGACCAAATGGCTCACAAAGAATGCACTGAAGTAAAGACTGAGAAAATCAATTAATACTGAACATAATATGCTGTGGTGAGAAAGTATACAACATATCATCAACTAAAAATTCTAAATTTCAGCCTGATCTTTTAGTATATTTTTATATTATTTCCTGACATCATTTCAATGGTGTCTGAAGATTAAATGCGTTAAGCAAAAATTGTCAACATTAAACAATCGTTATTACTGTGCTTCCTTTCACAAAAGCCATTGGAGCCGAGTGATGAGCTACCATTTAGGAAGTGGAAAGTGGATATTTACTTTATATAACTATACTATTGTGGTACTATCCTTCACAAAGGCTTGAGTTGTGACTCTACATTCCTGGTGCTTAATCATTTAATTTTCACTGATTTAATTGCTGTATGCTGTCAAGGGCTTCCTTTCCTTTTGGGCTCTTCTTCCTCACCCTTCCCTTACATACATATAAGAGAGAAGATAACGTAGTTTTGAAAGCACCAAGAGAGGAACAGAGACAGAGATAGAACAATTTGGCTCTGTGGCGATCTCTTTAAGGTAAAAATGCACATTTCCTATAATTTCTCCTCCTCCATATAAGTGCAGCATTCCATGTCTTGGCAATTGAGGTTACAACAGGCAACCAGGAACATGCTGCTACATGTTTTACTATCATGTCACCCACTAAGTATTAGTCATTTTCTGCAGCTTCCATATCATCCAGAAAGAATATTGTCTCTTGTTTTAATTCAGCTCAAAAGTACATCCTGAAAAAGCAATTCAAAATTCTATTTTTGGCTAATCGAAGAAGTGGTCTTTTGTTCCTTACATATCCTCCAACTGGATAAGGTTATAAAACAATGAGAAAGAGACGGGGGAGGATCTGTGTTCATGATTTACAAACACAGACTAAGAATGTTTATCAAGGATAAGAGGGAATGAAGTTCCCACACACTGATTGTCTAGCTTTTCTCTTTCAGACTCATTCTGGAAACTGTGATTCAGAAGAGGGCTCTCATGCAGAGAACACAGTCTTGCTAAGATGAGGAGAAAGAACCATGGCCCAGGGAGGCAAAGGTAGCTGGAATTTGTATACTGACAGGGCATGAGACACAAGCCAAGCAGATTTAGAAATTGGATTAGTGTCACCTTGAGACTCTTGGGAATCTGCAGTCACAGCATAGAATCACGTGGGGCTGGAGAAGAATCTCTAAGGAGCTATGAACTGAAGAAAAATCACAGTTTACCCAGGCCTGAAGAACAGGCAAGCCACAGAAAACATGAGTGGATGCCTCTTGCTGAGTCCAGACTTGTGAAGGTAAAGCACTAGAAAGACAGGTAGTGAAAGAGGAAAGGCTCCCTTGGGACTATTATCATGGAACTAAATGTAGCCCTTAAAACTTCAGTTGGCCCAGTGCCGAGAAACACTGTAAACCCTAACCCTTTCTTTATAACCTACCTTCCACCTAGAGTTACCCGCCACCCACTAGCAATCTTTTAAATACAACTCTTCTAGTTCTTCCCAGAAGGGATGCTTAGTGGCTGATAACTCATAGAAAGTAGAATTTTACTCAGTATAGTCTCATTCCAAACAAAGCTTCGCTATGTTTTCATGTTAATAAATATAAAAGTAAAGAGCATAATCTAGAAAATAATTTAGAAATTAAATTATTTAAGGGTTAGTGAGATGCGTCAGCTCATTCAGGGCTGACTGCCAAGTCTAATTAATTACCTGAGTTCACTTTCCAGGACTCAAAGAGTTGAAGGAGTTGTCCTATGACTGCTATATATATCTCCAACCTCACCCATATTGCACAGATACACACACACACACACACACACACACACACACACACACACACACACACATGCACGCACACACTAATTAATATTTTTGTAAAGGAACCAACAATGACTCAGTAGGGAAAATCACTTACTGCCAAGCCTGAGAAATGGTTTCAGTCTTGTGGCCCTTCATGGAGGAAAGAGACTCCTGTAAGCTGTTTTCTGGTCTTTCCATACACTCTCTTACATATGTGCTTATACATGCTCACATGCACGCAAATGATTTAATAAGTAAAAAGTAAAGTATTAATTTTTCTTAATGAAATAGTTCAAAATTCAGCATACTCAAATATTTCTCATAACCTAGCAAAATTACCGACTGCATGCAGAAAATAAACTATTTTACTTATGCCTTGACATACATAAAGCCTATACTATAATGGAGACATTGAAGCAAAAGCATTTTAATGAATCACAGCAGAGTTAAAACAAAATTGCATTTAAATCTTTGTGATGGACTTAAAAATTGGTCAATATAGAAAATAGCTTTAGAAATTCCATATTTGGAAAATATAATTTTTAAATATTTCATTACGAGCAGAGATGGGGTAAGTATGTGTATTCATAAATTTGGAGTCAAATACAGCAGAAAAGACTGACAGTAGCAACCAATATAAAAGAAAATATTCCATGCGTCTACTTTAAAAATGCTCAGATTGTTAGAGAATGATTTGCTGACCCACAAGTTGTAAAAGTGGATATGTTTTCAACTAATTCAGTGTTTTGGGATATCATTATACTATACTCCATTGCCATTTCAAAGTGCAAAATGTGCTTAGTCCAAATTAAAATGTTTCTTACAGTCCAAACAATGTTCAAGAAAGTCCAAAATCTCTCTGGCACTAAAAAGCAATCTCCTAGATTTGCGTGACTACAATTAGAAATGATAATAAGTTACATATTTGCAATGTACAGTGGCATGACAGAAACATCTCAACTTCAGAAGAAGAGTGAGAATATAGTCTGCAAAGACCAAAACTCACAGGATGATCATAAACCCCTGCAATTTCCATGCCAAGAATATGGGGTTCATTGCGATACGCTCTAGGCTCTTAGAGGCTTAGCTCCCCCTTCCAGTTCAGTACTTATAGCAGAGTGACCTCTTTCTTAAAGTAGCTTCACTTAATTCTTGGAAATTTCCTTAGCAGATGTCTCATGCTCTCTACATCTTCAACAACTTTCCGAATTCTTCAGTGAAATTTGGGCTTCACTTTCACACCTCACTAAGTGTATCAGTTCCTCTTTTGTGGTGATGGTAAAACACCACAGCCCAAAGAGACTTATGGAGGTTTAATTTTGGCTTACGACTTCAGAGGGCAAGTCCATAATGGTGGGGCACCACCAGTGATGTACAACCTCCATCAAAACTACAGCACCTGTAACCTTCACAAATAACATCAATAACAGGGAACTAAGTTCAAATATCAGAGCCTTGGAGGCACATTTCTCATTCAGTTCTCTAGCTCAGGATCCACTCAGTAAATCCTCATAGGAACACAGTCCTGCTGCACATTTCATTTCCTGGTTTCTTCAACAGTCTGCAACCCTGACGCAAGTCTCTATTCTATCTGCCTGCAAAACCAGCAGCCTGTAGACCACTTTCCTTGGAGGTTGCTTTTGATGAGAGAACAGCATGTTCACCAACCAGGCTCATCCTGTTGGACTGAATTTGCATTTCCATACTTAAGCCTTGAATGGCCCAAATCTTGCTTTAAAGATGACATTGCTGACGCCAGTGCAGTTGTCCCAGTGCAGTTCCTCCTTAGTTGCACTGATCTCTCTTTCTTTTTCACTGTTCAAACAGGTTTATTTGGTGTTTTCACTGGCATGACACTTGAGTGGTTGGTTCCATCATCCACATGAGATCTTACATGTCATATAATATTGCAATGTACACTACAGACACATTGTAGTCCTTTTGTCTGCACATGCCTTGTGTTTCCTGAATGTAACTTTAACTGTGTCTATATTTTTTCCTTGCTTCGTTAATAATTTCTTATATCTTTCTGTTACATGTCTTGCTTTTACTCAGTGTAAGTCAGACAAGGGCCGCAGGGCAGTAGCTGCAACAGAACTCAGACCTCATGGTGTGCGGAAATTTCCTCCATCAAACGACTTGGTCTTTAACTTTTGAATACGGTCACAATTAAATTTTCAGTACAAATGACTGCCAGAATGTAACATGATGACGGCAACTACAATTTCTGAATATTGTTTCCTTCAAACCTCAGGAGCTGGTGGGAAAAGGTTCACATGCAAACCTTTGCAGCAAGCGTAGTTTCCCTTGACACAAGCAGTGTTAATTTTCATCGCAGTTAATGTCACAGTTCACTTTTGTGCAGAGTATGCACACATTAGTAAAACTCCCTTATGAGAATGGCTTCATTGTTAAGTCTTCCTAATTATGATCCATTCCATTTACAACACTTTGCAGAAACTGATTGCGCATAGTAAATCGTTTGAGGGATTATGCAAGGAGGCGAAGTTTGGGAACAGAACAAGTAGCCCATATTCTACCTTTTATCATTATGTATACATGTGGGGCATCTCTCTCTCTCTCTCTCTCTCTCTCTCTCTCTCTCTCTCTCTCTCTCTCTTTCTCTATCTCTCTGTGTGTGAAGGAGAGAGATTTTTATATGTATTTATTCATTATAATATAATCTATGAATTTTATAATGATTCAATGAAAATAGTTCTTAATATATTTTAGTTTTATATTTCTAGATCATAATCGAATGAAATGGGCTAACAGATAATGCTATACCAAAAATAAAAAAAAAACATTAAAATCTGACAAAAGCAGTAATAATGAAAAGAAATGCAGAGTACTTTAACATTATCTAAAGCCTTCAATGCAGACCTTCAGGAAGAGAACAGAGACACAATTCTCCTTATCTGAAGGTTAGGATAGTTTAATCTGCTCTATATTTTCAGGAAGAGAAAGGAGATATGATTTTCATTATATGAAGTTTAGAATAGTTTAATCTGCTTCATATCTTCATCAACATATGAAGCTCAGTAATTATTTTCTTCTATGTGTTTGTCTTCTCAGTTTCTTCTGCAGAGGTCTAGTTTTTGACTTCTACAAGGCTTTCTACTATCCTTGGTAAAATTTTAGTTTTTGAAAAATGGCTGAAGCAAAGAGCCATGAAGAAGTTGTTTTCAATATCAGACAAACGACAGTTAATTCTGAAAACAACATTGCCAGAGATACTGATATTCTTACTTTACAGATAAGGAAACCGATTCAGTAAATTTTAGCTGTTCCAGTATTGGGGCCTATGTAACTGGCGTATCAATTACTGAATTCATACTTCAGATCCGTGTTATTTGTGATTATAGTACACAGACCTTATGCTTCTTAGTGCAATTCTTTTTTTTCTCTTCTTCTTTTTCTTTTTTTTCTTTTTTTCGGAGCTGGGGACTGAACCCAGGGCCTTGCACTTGCTAGGCAAGCGCTCTACCACTGAGCTAAATCCCCAACCCCCTTAGTGCAATTCTTATCTCCAGGAAAAGGAAGAATAGGAGGAAGCAAAGAAGAAGGGAAGGAAGAAATGTAGGGGGGAAGGAAGGAAAGAAGGAAGGAAGGAAGATATGAAGAGATAAAGGGAGGAAAGAAGAAAAGAAGGGAGAAAGGACTAAAAAGAAAAATGAAGGACGAAAGCAATGAGAGAAGGAAGATACAGAATAAAGGAATGGAGAAAGGAAGGAGAGATTGGGAGGAAAGAGAAATCAAGGAGAGGGAAGAAATAAGGAGGCATGCGTAGCTGTTCTGTTTGTGATGGGAAACTGCATCCTTTCCTGGTACCCAAATCTTCTACCTCTTTCATGTCTGTGATGCATCTCAATTCTTCAGTTCATGTTCGTATGGATCAAAAGGCTCTGCCATTAAAGTTTTAAATTATGACATTGATATTCACAGTCATCAGAAGGATGATGGGTAGGTAGGCTGAAAGACACCGTACAGAAGAATGTAGAAGGGGACGGTTACACAAATTTTCTTTTAAAGCACAGAGTCCATGCTTTATTTTAATATGTTTGTTGCAAGCTCATTCGGGAAGAGGTTTTCACACATCAGCTGTTTTTTTCTTTTTTAAAAAGGTGTACTTTCATTCTTCTTTGGGTTTGAAAAGCAATACATGATGCAATTGAAGTTAAAAAATAAGAGAGAGAAGCCTGACAAGTTATATAGTTTTAGCTTCTGAAATGAATATGATGTTAAAAATGATGAGTGATGAGGATTACAATGGCTGGTTTGTGTTTTACAAATAGATAGAAAAGAAGAAACAGGTAAAACCTAAGCCTGTGACCTACAACTATGTCTTAAACTACTTCAGAAACTCTACAGTATTTATACAAAAAGTTCTCGGTAAATTGGAATGTTAATAGTTACTATCTTCTGACTTTTGGGACTACCATGTTGGCTGTTGTCACAGAAAACCAGTTGGTTCAGAGGTCAGAGTTATTTGAAGTTTTGACTCAAGAGCCAAACTTATTCCTTTCTGATATGCTCAATAATGTACTTTGAAGTTAGGTGTTTTATCTGCTTCACTTCTTCCAATTCACATCTGTGCTGCCTGACGTTATTACCTTATAGCAATCAGAATGGCTAAGATTAAAACCTCAGGTGACAGCACATGTTGGCTAGAAAGAGGAGTACTCCTCCATTGCTAGTGGGATTGCAAGCTGCTGTTAGAACCACTCTGGAAATCAATCTTGAGGTTCCTCAGAAAATTGGAAACAGATCTACCTGAAGACCCAGCTATCCCTCTCTTGGGCATATACCCAAAGGATGCCCCACCATGCCACAGGGGCATGGTGTTCCACTATATTCATAGCAGCCTTATTTGTGACAGCCAGAAACTGGAAACAACCCAGATGCCCCACCACAGAAGAATAGATACAGAAAATGTGGTTCATTTACATAATGGAATACTATTCAGCTACAAGGACATCTTGAGTTTTGCAGGCAAATGGATCAAAGTAGAGAATATCATCCTGAGTGAGGTAACTCAGATATGAAGGACATGCATGGTATGTACTCACTAATAAGCAGCCATTAGCCAAAAACGTACAGAACACCCAGGATACATCCACAGAACTCCAGAAGGTTAAGGAGCTGAAGGGCCCAAGTGAGGATGCCTCAATTCAACTTGGGAAGGAGAAAAAAGAAATCAAGGGAGGCAGAGAGAGGGAGGAGGGACATAGTTGGGAGAGGGGACAGGGAAAGGAAAATGGGAACAAGTATGAGGTGGGACTGAAGTCCTGAGGGTTTTAACTTCTATCCTTATTAGAGCATATATACAAGCCCAGCAAAACAGTTTTTATGTCCCATATGTCTCAAACTATGTCATTTACAATTATCAGTGTGGGCTAGAGTTTGGAACATGATCAGTTATTGGACAGATGGGGAACCGAAGCCCTGAGGTCCAGAAGAAAGCATGGAAACATGCAAACTTGGGAGGTGGAGGTGGGGGACACTCTTGAATGTACCAGTCTGGGAAGTGACTCTCAAGATTCAAAGGGAGGGACCTTCAGATGAAATGCTATATAGTGGGGAGAGGGAACTTGTAGAGTCTACTTCCTGTAGAAAGACAGGGCATCAAGTGGAGGGATGGGGTTGCCATCCCACAGTCAAAAACTTTGATGCAGAATTGTTCCTGTCTAAAAGAACAGCAGGGACAAAAATAGAGAAGAGCCTATGGGAAAGGAGGTCCAGTGACAGGCCCAAATTGGGAGACAGCTCAAGGCGAGGCCCAGGGCCTAACACTGTTACTGATGTTCTGGTGTGCTTGCAGACATGAACCTGGCATGGCTGCCCTCTGAGAGGCCCAACAAGCAGCTGAAGGTCAGGTGCAGATACTTACACCCAACCAATGGGCAGAAGCCGTTGGCTCCTGTGGTTGAATTAGGGAAAAGCTAGATGAAGCTGAGGAGGAGGGAGATCCCATAGGAAGACCAGCAGTCTCAAATTACCTGGATCTTCCAGTTCTCTCAGAGACTGAGCCACCACCCAGACAGCACACAACAGCTGCTACGAAGCTCCTGACACACACAGCAGAGGACTGACTGGTCTGGCCTCAGTGAGCAAAGAAGCACCTAACCCTGGAGAGACTTGAGGCTCCAGGGATTGGGGAGGTCTGGTAAGGTGGAGATAGGGTGTTGGGGACATCCTCTTGGTGATGGGGGGGAGGCAGGGCAGACTGGGTGGGGGATAATGACTGGACTTTAAAAAATAAATAATAATATTAATAATTGAAAAAGAAAAAAAAAATCTTAGTGTTGGGGACTTCACATGATAAAATGATCCAATAAGTTATGTTATACATAGGTCCTTCTTCTAGAGCATTTTCTTTCTTTACTCATATTTTTATTGGTTATTTTATTTATTTACATTATTTACATTTCCAATGTTATCCCCCTTTCCAGTTCCCCCTCCACACCTGTCTCCTCCCCACCCCTGCTTTTATGAGGTCCACTCCTGGCTCAGCACCCTAGCATTCCCCTATTCTGGGTCATTGAGCCTCCAAAGGACTAAGGGGCTCCCCTCCCAGTGATGCCAGTTAAGCATATATATATATACAGCTTGAGCCATGTGTCTCCTCATGTGTACTCTGTGGTTGGTGGTTTAGTCCCTGGGACCTCTGAGGGGATCTGGTTAGTTGATAATGCTGTTCTTCCTATGGGGTTGCAAACCCCTTCAGTTCCTACAGTCCTTACCTTAATTCCTCCACTGGGGTCCCCATGCTCAGTCAGATGGCTGGCTGTGTGCATCTGATTCTGTATTAGTCAGGCTCTGGCAGAGACTCTCAGAGGACAGTTATACCAGGCTCCTGTCAGCAAGCTCTTCTTGGCATCAGCAATAGTGTCTGCATATGGTGTCTGCAGACAGGATGAATCCTTAGGTGGGGCAGTCTCTGGATGGCCTTTCCTTCAGACTCTGCTCCCCTCTTTGTTCCTGCCTTTCCTTTTGACAGGAGGAATTCTGGATTAATATTTTTGAGGTCCCATCCTTCAACCAGGGTCTGTGCCTATCCATTGGATATGGTCTCTACAGGCTCTATTCTGCCTTTGTTGGGTATTTCATCTAATGTCCGCTCTGTTGGGTCCTAGGAACCTCTTGGGTCCCTGGCATCTGGGACTTCCTATTGGCTACCACTAGTTTCTCCTCCCCCAATGCTACACACCTACTTTCAAATTCCTGACCCTCTGTACTTCTACCTCATCTCCTCCCATATCTGATCCAACCCATCTTTTTCCTTCCCCTTCCTTTCTCACTCCCAGATCCCTCTCTCCCTCTACCTCCTGAGATTATTTTCTTCCTTCTGAGTTAGGACTGTGGCATCCACGCTTTGGTGTGGTCTTCCTGCTTCTGGGAAGGGCCAGATCACTGTGAGTGGGGCCTTTACCGGTCTAGTTCTTCTGGATTCTATAAAAAACAGGCTAAGCAAGCCATGAGAAGCAGGTCAGTAAGCATCGTTTCTCTATGACCTCTGCATCAGCTCATGACTTCAGGTTCCTGACATGTCTGAACTCATGTCTTGGCTTTCTTCAATGGACTGCAATTCACAAATAAACCCTGTCCTCTGCAAGTTCATTTTGACCACAGTCTTTCAGCATACTAATAGTAACCCTAACTAAACAACATCCAAAAATCTGGAGAAAAAAATCGTAGTCTCCATAGAAAATCTGAAAGAATGTCATTTTCCAACTAACAAATTTGATGATATTACTCACTCAAAATTATAAATAATAAGACTTAATATTTCTATGGTGAATAGCATTTTGATTTGTTCTAGAATGAATTTAGTTAAACTAGATTTTGTTAAGAAATAGAAACACACTCCTCTGATAGAAAATAAACAATAACAAATATATTTCTTAATGGTTTTGATTAGTCTTTTACACAAAAGCTATTTCCAAATAAGCACACTTAAACTAAATTGCTGTAGACTTTATTCTTGGTTACGGTTACTACAAAATAATTTTATGTTTCAGTTACTGAATAGTATTTAAATACTTGGGTAGGCTTTATTACTTATAATGATATCTCTTAGAGAAGATCAACATTCCTAAAAACAAGGGTTGGCTTCATCAAAACTATTACTTAACCTTAAAATACTATTCATTTTCAAGTATTCTTAAATTTGTACTACCAATTCCATCATAATACTTGTTAAATGATTAATCAAATATGTTCGATAGTAGTTAGAGGTTGTTGCTAATGT